>NC_041393.1:423711464-423785074 GCF_002162155.2 Triticum dicoccoides | reverse complement strand
GAGGCTACCAGGTGGGGCCCGGGGCCACTGTCAATGAGACAATCGAAGGGCAAATCATCCAACCCCTTGTAAAGTGGGGCAAATCATCCAATCCCCCGGAACTGGAGAGGGGAACGCCTGGGAGAGGGTGGAAGTGGATGAGAGCGGGAGTGAGGCCAGGGGGAACCGAGGCGCCAGGGAAGTGGCCTTATCCTCCCGTCGGTGTCGTGCGGGGCGCGGCGCCGGGTCCGGCGGGGACGAGCAGGAGCCCCCTCCCGGTCGGTCATACAGGGAAGGAGAGGGAGATGACCCAGGGAGGGTTTGGTCCGGTTGGTCCAGTTGGGCCGCCTTGGCCTTTTGGGCCAAGGGGGCCAAGGGGTCTTTTTTTTGCCTTTTCTCCTTTTAGGTTTCTGTTTTCTTTTTGTTTTATTTAAAACAGAGACAGAGGGAAAAGTTTGGGCTACCAAAATACTTCGAAAAATTGTGGGACTAGGCCACTTAAATTCTTTGTATTGTTTGGCACTGACATAAAAAGTTTGATGGGCAACTAAATCCATTTGGCTTTTTCACAAGTAAAATAGCATCTTAAAATTTTGAAATGACACTGCTTTATTTGCTATAGTCCATCTTAGCTTGGAGGCGATGTTGTTTTCCTTAACAATCATTTGTTATGGAATTTTGGCTACATGATGAACTATTTTGCTACAACTTTTGTGCAACTCCAAATTTCAATTGCAAATTGAATTTGATTTGAAAGTGGAATTTTCAAAGGATATAAGAATCAAAGGTGATCAAGCACTTTTAGTAAAATGATTAGCTTAATCATAGAGGGTTACGGTAGCATGACACTGGGGGTGTTACAATTCTCCTCCACTATAAGAAATCTCGTCCCGAGATTTAAGTGGGGAAGTAAAGAGTAACTTCGAGAGAATTGACCCTTATAGGGTTAATTATCTGGTGAAAAATTCAGGGAAAGAGGGAGAAGTAACTTTCGAGTTGAAACTTTCTAAAACATCGAGAGCAAGCATGAAGGTACAATAGGAAGTTTCAAGCGAATGGACAAACGATTGATACCTGAACAGAGTGTGAGAAAGGGGTTCAGAGCATCGGGAATAGATCATCTCACAAAAGGTGGCTCGTGACACGATACGAAGCCAAATGCAAGAATATTTCGGAATCAAAGATATACAGGAGAGTCAGGTTTCGATCCTATGGAACTGTGGGTTATGGGCCCACCATGTGTGTTAAAGGTAGAAAGGGGGATACCATCTTGCATGGTCATGATAGTAAGGCATGTCAGAGAATAATCTGTCAGTTATGTCGACAACAACGTCGGTACCAAGGGCGAGGGACGAAGAGAACCATTTTCTTGCTCGTCGAAAAGAGGTGGGCCAATAGGCAAAGTTCTCGTCCACCGGCGGTTACCAGAATGTTAACAACAATAGTAACATGGTCTTACTGACAGAGTTGTACATCGAGGTGTTTACCTAAGCAGAGAGTTACCTCTGCTCAGATAAGTTAGATTTCAAGAAACGTTAAACAGACCAATGGAAAGGAAAATATGATTATCAAATCAAACAACCCAATGGAAAGGAAGATGTGTTTACACATAAAAGTTGGGAGTATATCCTTCCCAAGGAAAAGCGGAGCAGGACATACATGATAGGACAGCAAGTTCAAAAGCATTTAGATAATGGGGAGAGGGAAGAATCATGATATTACCCATACAACGGTGTGAGGGTAATTGAACGAGAAACATTTTATATTATGCTTCCGATGTTATTGTTGATATTCGGAATACCACCGTCATTATTCGATGCAGCAATGATATGGTGTCAAGTAAAGATTGGGTTCGAAGATCTCAAGAGATATCGAGAAACAATTCCAAGATATCTCAGAACATAAGGAATAACCAAGCACAACCAGGACTATGTTGGCAGAAAGTCAAGATGTCATTGATGATATCACAAACCATCGAGGGGCAGGGATGGTATTTCTAGCCATGAATTCAATTGACATCTATGAAGAAGCCAAAGTGTGGTGATCATGATAAATTTTGTCAAGAGACTCTATGAAGATGCCATCAAGCAGAAAAGGAAGTATGAAGTGAAAGGCTATGATAACCACGGATTCGACACAAGCTTGAAGTCAAGCTTGTTGTTCGAGGTGAAACGATAAGATGAGGAAGATCGACGTAAGCTTAGCTCATCGTCGGAAGTTGCTCCGGGCAGAAGGACCAGGTAGCATAGTTAAAAGTTGACACGATAAAAATATAGCCGATTGGGCTAGGAATGATGTGATGGGGTATAAAACTTCCCAGTATCAAGTACTAGGTGTAATGCCGGAAGGTAAATCGGAGTAGAGTTTGGACGGGGGAAATGATTGGCAAAGGATAAGTATTTTAAATTATCCAATAAATGGAATCAAGGAGGAAATATGGTCGGAACCATGATTGGAAAGGATCAATTCATGGATACAAGATAAGCTTGTACCAAAGAAATAATTATTTTTACGAGCAGCTTCCATGATAAGTTCTACATCGGGTCCATGGGCATGAACACAAAGGTTCAAGGTCGACTCCCACTTCTTCAATGCATAACCTTTCATACACTCCTCGTTTTCGAAGAAAATGTAGTGCAGAAGATTTATTTGGCAAAGTACCAGAAGAGTAAGACTCGTGAGAACTCTCAGGTTCACACGGATTATGGAAGGCATAAGTTCAACCCATCGGGTCATTTTTACGAATCTATGCAACCATCAACCAAGCAAAAGATACGAGTTCGAAAGCAGAGTATCGAAGTCAAAGCAGATGATACAATTTACCGAAGGTATTATGTATCAGGGAAAAAGTCACAAAATCTTGGATGTGAAGGACACTATCAGATAACAACCCAACAATGGATCTGGCGACTCACAACAGAGTTGATGTGAGTATCGGTAATCAATCAGATGAAGAAGGGGATGCAAAGGCATCGGCTTATAGAAACGTCTGAATGATTCGCTACTTGGGTACAAAAGAATTATGATTTCAAGATGAAGGATCAGAAGCATAAGCTCTGATCAAAAGGTGGGTAAGTTGAATAGACTTAGAGGTGCACCCGATCAAATCTGGATTGGGCAAGATACAACTCATATCTGGAAGGATGTCTAAGCCAGAAAGAAAATTTCCAAGGATTAATTGATGATTGCGAGTATTCGCACACATGCTGAATCCATAGGAACAGAATGACAATCACAAAGAATTTTAAAGAATATTGCTAGACATATGGAATTAATCCTAATGCAAGCAGGCAAGGAGAATCAAGAGCAATAGGCTACAGAGGATTTTGAAAGATCAGATAGAATTTTCATGTATTTTGGAAAGCATATGAACAACTAGGGACGAACGAACCCCGGTTAAGTGAATTATCCGCAGTGCAAAAAGAAGCTGCAAAGCAAAAGGCACCAAGGATTCTCGGAACAACGGAGAGTACTAGGGTATCTTGTAATAACAGGAGCAACTGGGGATTAAGGTACAAGCGGCGAGGATGTTATTCATGGGGATTATCGGTGGTCAGGAACTACAAGGCAGTTGGCGCAATGTCTTGAGAAACATCGAGGAGTATCTGCGGAATCTTCTGGCGAAGCAAGCGATCATCAATAATGTCGGGGCTCTCCGGGAGGAAGTGGGTACGAGAGCCTAATGTCAAAGTTAGTAAAATGTTTAACCCGAATAGACGAGAGGTCAGAGCCCCAGAGTATAGACGAGGAGTAAAAGATCCTAATACCACCCAATGGCGACGTGGGCCCGTAAGACACACATCCATGTTAGTAAAAGTTTTTTTAGTGACTAGACTCGACTTCGGCCAAGGAGTTGGAAAGGGGGCTACCTACAGGCAGTCGGCTCTGATACCAACTTGTGACGCGTACACTAATCATACACGCAAATGTGTACGATCAAGATCAAGGACTCACGGGAAGATATCACAACACAACTCTAGACACAAGTTAAAATAATACAAGCTTTATATTACAAGCCAGGGGCCTCAAGGGCTTGAATACATAAGCTCGAATACAAATGAGTCAGCGGAAGCAATAATATCTGAGTACAGACATGAGTTAAACAAGTTTGCCTTAAGAAGGCTAGCACAAAAGCAACATCGATCGAAAAGGCAAGGCCTCCTGCTTGGGAGCCTCCTAACTACTCCCGGTCGTCGGCGTCCGTCACGTGGTAGTAGGCACCCTTGGGGTAGTAGCAGTCGTCAAAGATGGTATCTGGCTCTCGGACTCAACCATCTGGTTGCAACAACCAGAAAGAAGAAAGAAGGGGGAAAAGGGGTAGCAAAGCAACCGTGAGTACTCATCCAAAGTACTCGCAAGCAAGGATCTACACTACTTATGCAATATTATCAAAGGAAGGTTGTATATGTGGACTGGGCTGCAGAAATGCCAGAATAGAGAGAAGGCCTAGTCCTATCGAAGACTAGCATCTTCTGGAAACCACCATCTTGTAGCAAACAGGAGGGAGTAGAGTAGCATAAAGTAAAGTAGTAGTAGTGTTATCAACCTCGGCCAAAGATCCTTTCTTGACTCCTTGCGAGAAAGCAATCCCAGAGCCATACTATCCATTTCTCATATCCATGTCTCATCTCAAGTATCCAGTTCTAGTTGTATCGATCGCGATACAACTCCAAGTGTCCGTTACCGTAGAACAGGCTATCGATAGATGTTTTCTTCCCTGCAGGGGTGCACCAACTTATCCACCATGCTCGATTAACTCCGGCTGGACACACTTTCCTGGGTCATGCCCGGCCTCGGCCAAACAATACGCCGCAACCCGACCTAGGCTTAATAGAGAGGTCAGCATGCCGGACTAAACCTATGCCCCCAGGGGTCATGGGCCATCACCCCAGGAACTCCTGCACGTTGCGAGGGCGGCCGGTGAGCAGACCTAGCTACCTCCCTAAAAAGGTAAGTCTTACTAGTCCAAGTCGGCGCGCGCCGCTCAGTCGCTGACGTCTATTAAGCTTCGGCTGATGCATACGACGCAGAACGCCCATACTATGCCCACGTGATGGTTAGTGCTATCAGGCCAGAGGCCCCTCGAATCAAATATCCAAATCGTAGTGGATTAGGAACGCGCGGTAACAAGCAGAGACTCACGAAAGATGTGACCCCGTTGCCCCGTCTCGAGGACTTGAGGCAAGGGCAAGGAATGCCCAGCCACGCCTCGTAATTATCTCTCGGGCACCTTCCAGGTCAACCCATCTCCACATCACTCGCAATTATGCTCGCGTGGGTACCCCTCAGGGTCGAACCATCTTTAGTAACATGGTTCCGTGTAATGTCATAGTAATCATAGTAACTGTGTGTCTAAACATCAAGGGGAAAACCCGAGGAATCACCCCCGGTGAATTCCACTCGATGTAATCATCAAGGTGAACGTAAGAGGAATCACCCCCGAGGTTCACACTTGAGGGGTTGCACGACATAGTCGTATCGGAAGTGGTTAAGGCGGAATGACCCTCTATGACCACGACAGAATAGCTACACTACAGGGTTAACATCAGAAGTGCTGTAAAGGTGTCGCTCTCGGCACTCGATAGTAACCCAGAAGTGTCGAGCAACTAAGGGGAAAGTGATGTGTGGTGCCGGGGCCTGGTCTTCAGTCCCGTTGATCGGGTCTTCGATGATGAAGGAGGGGCAACAAGGACAAGGTGGGGGGCACTGATGGATCACTAACCAACCTATCCTAAGCAGTTTAGGATAAGCAGGTAAGGTAACAATAAGTAGGTTACAAAAGCAGGCTATGCATCAGAACAGGAGCAAACAATAACAACAGGAAAACCTAATGCAAGCATGAGAGAATGGAATGGGCGATATCGGGATGATCAACGGGGGGCTTGCTTGGAAGCTCCGCTGAAAGGGAAGAAGGATCATCGTCGATGTAGTCGATCACAACGGCATCATCAGCGGTCTCGGGGTCTACCGGAGAGAAGAGGGGGAGAAACAACAAATATAAAGCAATCAAAGTATCATAAAGCATAACATGGCAAAACGTTGTGCTAGGGGTGACCTAACCTAGTGCTACACATTGCAGTCGAAGTGGGAACTTAACTGGAACGTTTTCCCGGTTTTGGACATCTGTCAGACAGATGAACCGGAGGGGAAGGTTCCATGTTTGCGGTGTTGGAGGCATCTAACAGGTATGTGGATAGCGTGCTCGGGTTCGTCTCATTTTTTGATCAACTTTCATATATAAAATATTTTCATCCGAAATACGGTTTATTTTATATGATTTTCCAAAGTTTCAACAATATTCCAGAATTTCTGCTTTTGATTAAGTTCAAATTGACCAAGTCAATTTGACAGGTCAAACAGGGAGGGGGTGGCCCACATGTCATAGGTTGAACCTAAAAATAAATGAAACTAACCTAATTCAATGGAACCCACATGTCATAGGGTAGCAACTAATTTAACTAGTACTCCCTCTGTAAACTAATATAAGAGCGTTTAGATTACTACTTTAGTATTCTAAACGCTCTTATATTAGTTTACGGAGGGAGTACTAATTAGCCCCTCATCTAATCTACTCCTAATTAACTGGGCCGGCCATTGGTACAGCCGTGCCTCACCTCTAGTGGCTAAGCCACGACTGTGTTGCTAGGGCCAACAAGCATGGACACAGAGGCAGCGGCCACGCCCATCCAGAACAGCAGGAAGCAGCATCGCATCAGTAGGAGTAAGCAGCAGCAGTACAGCAGGCAGTTGCGATGTAGTAGCGGCAGCAAAATAGCATAAGCAGCGGCAGTGAGCAGAGCAATAGCAGGGCGAGCAGCAGGGCGAGTAGCAGGGCATGAAGCAGCTGCAGGGGCGGATAGGCTCGGCCACTATGGACGAGGCACGCACGGTAGCATGGCGGGGCGAGCTGGCGCGGGATGGCTGCGATGTGGACCGCGCGACGGCAGTGCCAGGCGGCGCAAGGAGCAGCAGGAACGCAGCTGCGCAGCAGAGCAATCGGCAGGGGCCGCGGCGCATGGCGAGGAGCTCGGACCACAGCGAACAGTGGGGTAGAACGGCACAGATTGAAGTGGAAAACGAGGGGAATTGGTCGAGGAGCTCACCACAGAGGCACACGGAGGCCTGTTGGTGGCTTAGGAGCTGTAGAGGTGACGGATCGACGAAGAACAGCGGCGACGACCAACGAAGAAGATGGTGTCGATCCGGCCGATGCGGTGGCTCCGGGCTTGAGCTCGTGGGCAAGGAAGACGAAGCAGACGACGGCGGTTCCGCGGGACCTCCCAGCTCGGCGTGGAGGGCGACGATGGCCGCGAGGTCAACGGCAACAGCGGAGACGTAGGCGTTCAGGAGTGGGGCGGAACTGGAGAGGGGAATGCCTGGGAGAGGGTGGAAGTGGATGAGAGTGGGAGTGAGGCCAGGGGGGAACCGAGGCGCCAGGGGGGCGGCCTTATCCTCCCGTCGGTGTCGTACGGGGCGCGGCGCCGGGTCCGGCCGGGACGAGCGGGAGCCCCCTCCCGGTCGGTCGTACAGGGGAGGAGAGGGAGATGACCCGGGGAGGGGTTGGTCCGATTGGTCCAGTTGGGCCGCCTTGGCCTCTTGGGCCAAGGGGTCTTTTTTTGCCTTTTCTCCTTTTAGGTTTCTGTTTTCTTTTTTATTATTTAAAACAGAGACAGAGGGCAAAGTTCGGGCTACCAAAATACTTCGAAAAATTGTGGGACTAGGCCACTTAAATTCTTTGTATTGTTTGGCACTCACATAAAAACTTTGATGGGCAACTAAATCCATTTAGATTTTTCACAAGTAAAATAGCATCTTAAAGTGCTGAAACAACACTGTTTTATTTGCTATAGTCTATCTTAGCTTGGAGTTGATGTTGTTTTCCTTAACAATCATTTGTTATGGAATTTTGGTTAAATGATGAACTATTTTGCAGCAACTTTTATGCAACTCCAAATTTCACTTGCAAATTGAATTTGCTTTGAAAGTGGAATTTTCAAAGGATATAAGAATCAAAGGTGATCAAGCACTTTTAGTAAAATGATTAGCTTAATCATAGAGGGTTACGGTAGCATGACATTGGGGGTGTTACAAAGGTGTCCTGATAATTTAGAGGGCGAAAATCTTGTTGAGAAAATTGACAAAAGTGGGTTTGGAGAGGTCAAAACTTAAACTAGTGATGTGCCCCTTGGATTACAAAGACTTTAATTATGATAATTGCTCTTTGATTGACTGTATATCTTTGTTGCAATCCATGATAAATTCACCTTATGCTTATGAACAAAATTAAACTTTTAATAAACATATCGTTGATGCTATGATGAAAGCTTTGGGAGAAAAGTTGGAACTAGAGATTTCAATCCCTAGAAAATTACATGATGAATGGGAACCTACTATCAAAGTCGAGATTAAAAATTATGAGTGTTTTGCTCTATATGACTTGGGTGCTAGTGTTTCTACAATTCCGAAATCTTTATGTGATGTGCTTGGTCTTACCGATATTCAAGAGTGTTCTTTAAATTTACACTTGGCGGATTCTACTATTAAACAGCCTATGTGAAGAATTAATGATGTTCTTATTATTGCAAATAGGAATTATGTGCCCATAGATTTTATTGTTCTTGATTGCAATCCGTCTTGTCCTATTATACTTGGCAGACCGTTTTTACGTACTATTGGTGTCGTGATTGATATGAAAGAAGGCAATATTAAAATCCAATTTCCACTGAGAAAGGGAATGGAAACTTCACTAGAACAAGAATTAAGCCACCATATGAATCAATCATGAGGGCATCTTATGGATCTAGGAATAAAGATGACAACACTTAGATCTATGCATTATGCCTTGCTAGGGGCATAAAACGATAGCGCTTGTTGGGAGGCAACCCAATGAATAAAATATATTTTTAACCTTTTCTTTCTGTTCTTGAGTGTTTGCACAATTATGCTACTGTTATGATTGTATGTTTTGTATTTTAGTAAGTGTTTGTGCCAAGCAAAGCCTTTGGGATCATGTTGGGTGACAGTTGCATTGATCTTGTTGAAAAACAAAAACTTTGTGCGCCACTCATAGAATTATTAAAACTGACAGAAGCACGATAAAATCCTCATTTTTGTACACAAGATTGATATACAAATTGCCAATGTTGTCCTAATTTTACAGAATTTTTGGAGGTACATAAGTATTCAAAGTTTTCAGATTGCTACAGACTATTTAGTTTTTTATAGATTCTGTTTTCTTTGTGTTGTGTGCTTATTTTGATGAATCTATGGTTTGTATTGGATGGTATAATCCATGGTAAAGTTGGAATACATTAGATATAATGCAAAAATAAAATGTGAATGAGTTTGCAATAGTACTTAGAGTAGTAATTTGCTTTGTTATACTAACGGATCTCACGAAGGTTTTGTTGAGTTTTGTGTGATTGAAATTTTCAAGTTTTGGGTGAGATCACCATGGATGAAGGAATAAGGAGTAAGAAGAGCCTAAGCTTGGGGATTCCCATGGCACCCCAAGTTATTATCCAAAGAGGAACAAGCAACTAAGCTTGGGGATTCCCCGAGTGGCATCCCCTCTTTATTCTAACGACCATCACTATTTTACTTGGAACTATATTTTTATTCATCACATATCATTAGTTTTGCTTGGAGCGTCTTGTATTATATAAGTCTTTGCTTGTTTTTCTTTTTAGTTTAAGTCAAGTATCCTTGTTGAACACACCTCTTTTAGAGATCCAAAATTATGCTATGATTTATTAGAATTGCGCTATGTGCTTCACTTAAATTTTTTGAGATATGGAATTGCTCTAGTGCTTCACTTATATCTTTTTGAGCACGGTGTTCTTTATTGTTTTTGAAGAAATGCTCTCATGCTTCATTTAGATTTATTTGAGAGTTAGTAAATTTTTGAATAAATTCTCTCATGTTGCACTTATATTATTTTGAGAGAAGAAATTTTTTATGATCATGTTCCTCACTTAGATTTGTTTGAGCTATCAAAAGCAACATATAAAATTAGTCCCAAATTAAGTGATAGATATTCAAGAGGGATATAAGAAAAACTTTCATGAAGATCATTGGACAAAATAAACTTGATTCTTTGTACTAGTTTTGCGGTATGATGATATAATATGTGAGTCATGTTGATGAGTAATTATGGTTTAGTAAGAATATTGATGTTAAGGTTTGTGATTCCTTATGCAAGCACGGAAGTCAATAGTTATGCAATGAAATTACATCATACTTGTGTGGTGCATTACTCGGTGTTAGTTATGCTTAATTCTCGCTTATGTGATTTTTTGTTTCTTGGTTGGATGCTTCTCAATCTTTTGCCAGCCTTCAATTGTACTAAGTGGGATTACTACTTGTACATCCAAAATCCTTAAACCCAGTTTTTGCCACATGAGTCCACTATACCTACCTGTATGCGGTATTTCAGTGTCGTTCTAAGCAAATTTCTATGTGCCATCTCTAATCTTCAAAATAAATATCCTTTTTGTGTGCTCGTGCCTCTGATGAAACAGTAGGGGGTGGCTGATATTTTTCCATGCTAGATGTGTTATTCTCAAGATGAGTGTTTATTCACTTGTCATTGCATGAGACTACGGCAAAGGTATTAGGGATGTGTGCTACTTCTTGAGCTTGCGTTGTTTTTTCCCTTGAAGAGGAAAGGGTGATGCAGCAAAGTAGAGATAAGTATTTCCCTCAGTTAGAGAACCAAGGTATCAATCCAGTAGGAGAAACCACACAAATCACCAATACCTACACAAACAATCAAACAACTTGCACCCAACGCGATAAAGGGGTTGTCAATCCCTTCACAGTTACTTGAAAAAGTGAGATCTGATAGAGATAGATGAAACTAAACAAAAGATAAAGTAAATATTTTTGTGTTTTTTTGGTTTATAGATCTGAAAGTAAAAGATTGCAAAATTGTAGATCCGAAACTCATATGATGGAAAATAGACCCGGTGGCCATAGGTTTCACTAGAGGCTTCTCTGAAGATAGCAAATAATACAGTGGGTGAACAAATTATTGTCGAGCAATTGATAGAAAAGCGTAAAGTTATGACAATATCTAAGGCAATGATTGTAAAATATAGGCATCACGTCCGTGTCAAGTAGACCGAAATGATTCTGCATCTACTACTATTACTCCACACATCGACTGATCCTGCCTCCATCTAGATTATTAAATTCATGAAGAACAGAGTAACGCTTTAAGTAAGATGACATGATGTAGAGGAATAAACTCAAGCAATATGATGTAAACCCCATCTTTTTATCCTTGATGGCAACAATACAATATGTGCCTTGCTGCCCCTGCTGTCACTGGGAAAGAATGCCGCAAGATTGAACCCAAAGCTAAGCACTTCTCCCATTGCAAGAAAAACCAATCTAGTTGGCCAAACCAAACCGATAGTTCTAAGTGAATTACAAATAAATCAAATCATGCATAAAAGAATTCAGAGAAGATTCAAATAATATTCATAGATAAGCTGATCATAAATTCACAATTCATCAGATCTCGACAAACACACTGCAAAAGAAGATTACATCAGATAGATCAACAAGAACATCGAGGAGAACATGGTATTGAGAATCAAAGAGAGAGAAGAAGCCATCTAGCTACTAGCTATGGACCCACAGGTCTGTGGTAAACTACTCACGCTTCTTTGGAAGGGCAATAGAGTTGATGTAGAAGCCCTCCTTGATCGAATCCCCCTCCGATAGGATGCCGAAAAAGGCCCCAAGATGGGATCTCACAAGAACAGAAGGTTGAGACGGTGGAAAAGTGTTTTCATGGATACTTATGGTGGTTTGGGAATATATGTGAATATATAGGAGGAAGATCTAGGTCAGGGGGTCACCAAGGGGCCCACAAGGTAGGGGGACGCGCCCTCCACCCTTGTGGCCGCCTCGTGGCTCTTCTGACTTACACTCCAAGTCTCTTGGGTGTCTCTGGTCCAAGAAAAATCATCGCGAAGGTTTTATTTCGTTTGGACTCCGTTTGGTATTCATTTTCTATGAAACTCAAAAACAAGGAAAAAACAGAAACTGGCACTGGGCTCTAGATTAAGAGGTTAGTCCTAAAAATAATATAAAATAGCATATTAATACATATAAAACATCCAAAACAGATAATATAATAGCATGGAACAATCAAAAATTATAGATACGTTGGAGACGTATCAATGCCCTGTCCCAAAACAAAAAATGAATTTACTTTATGTTGTCAAATAATAAATTACTTGGAAAGTGTTGGTTTGGACAACACCTATGGATACAATTAGGCGTGGAATTTGAAAATGAATAAACTTTATTTTCTGTTTCGGAACCGCCTATGATATATCTATCATGGAAAGTATGGGAGCTACTCGATCGTTATCATTGACAGGAAAAGCATGCCATCCAAAATGTTTTATCTTTATCTTTTTCGCTTTGAGCTCTAGCACCTCTACAAATCGTCACTTCCCTCTATGAAGGGCCTTTATTTTTTACTTTATGCAATTTTTATTTTTATTTGAGTCTCCATCTTCTCTTATAAAGCACCAACTAAGGGGCACTATTGTGACGCCCCCGATTCAATCGTACACTAATCATGCATGCAAATGTGTATGATCAAGATCAGGGACTCACGGGAAGATATCATAACACAACTTTAAAAGTAAAATAAGTCATACAAGCATCATATTACAAGCCAGGGGCCTCGAGGGCTCGAATACAAGTGCTCGAACATAAACGAGTCAGCGAAAGCAACAATATCTGAGTATAGACATAAGTTAAACAAGTTGCCATAAGATGGCTAGCACAAGCTGGGATACAGATCGAAAGAGGCGCAGGCCTCCTGCCTGGGATCCTCCTAAACTACTCCTTATCGTCATCAGCGGCCTGCACGTAGTAGTAGGCACCTTCAGTGTAGTAGGAGTCATCGTCGACGGTGGCGTCTGGCTCCTAGGCTCCAACGTCAGGTCGCGGCATCCGAGAAGAAGAAGAAAAAAAGGGGGAAAAGAGGGAGCAAAGCAACCGTGAGTACTCATCCAAAATACTCGCAAGCAAGGATCTACGCTACATATGCATGGGTATATGTGTAAAGAGGCAATATCGGTGGACTGAACTGCAGAATGCCAGAATAAGAGGGGGATAGCTAGTCCTGTCAAAGACTACGCTTCTGGCAGCCTCCATCTTGCAGCATGTCGAAGAGAGTAGATTGAGGTTCTCCAAGTATCATCGCATAGCATAATCCTACCCGGAGATCCTCCCCTCATCGCCCTATGGGAAAGCGATCACCGGGTTGTCTCTGGAACTTGTCTGGGTGTGTCTTCTTAAGTATCTAGTCCTAGTTGTCATAAGGTCAAGGTACAACTCCGGGTCGCCTGTTACTGTGGACACGGCTATTCGAATAGATTAACTTCCCTGTAGGGGCGCAACACATTTCCCAACACGCTCGATCCCTCTGGCCGGGCACACTTTCTTGGGTCACTTCCGGCCTCGGGAGATCAACACGTCGCAGCCCTACCTAGGCCTAACAGAGAGGTCAGCACGTCGGTCTAAATCCTAAGGGCGCGGGGGTCTTGGCCCATCGCCCATTGCACACCTGCACATTGCATGGGCGGCCAGAAATAGACCTAGCCTCCCTAATACAAGAGCAGGCATTCCAGTCCAATCCGGCGCGTGCCGCTCAGTCACTGATGTCTAGAAGGCTTCGGCTGATACCACGATGCCGCTTGCCCATATCTTGTCCCACGTGGCGGTTAGTGCGTATAAGGTCAATGACCCAACTCGGATCAAGTACCAAGATCTCGTTAAGCGTGTTATTTTGAAGTAACCGCGGACGCCGACCAGGGCCAGGCCCACCTCTCACCTATATGGTCTCATCCTGCCCTGTCGCTCCTCCATAAGGATCCACTCAAAGGGTTGTCGGGAAAGTATGCCCTTTCAGCCCCCAATCCGTGAATCAACCGTGGGTACTCAACGAGCCGACCTGACTTTAGTCACCATTTGTTTAGTATGTAAGTATGTATGGTATGTACCTAGGATCACCTGCCGAGTGATCATGGCCCGATAGTATAGCATGGCAGACGGACAAGAATGTAGTGCCACAGATGATAAACTAGCATCCTATACTAAGCATTTAGGATTGCAGGTAAGGTATCAACAACTGTAGTAACAATGATAGGCTATGAAACAGAATAGGATTAATCGAGAACAGTAACAGGCTACACTACTCTAATGCAAGCAGTAGAGGGAAGGAATAGGCAATATTTGGTGATCAAGGGGGGGGGGCTTGCCTGGTTTCTCTGGCAAGAAGGAGGGGCCGTCAACTTCGTAGTCAACCGGGGCAACAGCAACGTCGGTCTCGTAGTCTACCGGAGAGAAGAGGGGGAAGAAACAATAAATATAATGCAAACATAAGCATGCCGATGCATGACATGACAAAGAGCGGTGCTAGGTGTGCCCTAACGCGATAGTAGGTGGTACCGGCGAAGGGGGAAACATCCGGGAAATTATCCCCGGTGTTTCACGTTTTTGGATAGATGAACAGGAGGTGAAATGTTACACGTTCACTATGCTAGGTACATGTGGTGGACTAACGAGTTGCATATTCGGATTCGTCTCAAAATTTTGAGCAACTTTTGTGTTCAAAGTATTTTCATCCGAGTTACGGATTATTTTCTATAATTTTTTAAAGATTTAAACAATATTCTGGAATTACTGTAATTTATTTTAATTTCAAAAATAAATGGGAATTGGCTAGGTGCACCCGCAGTGCACCTAGCTGTGCACAAAGAGGTTGGCAATGGGCCCAGTCAACTGCCCAGTCAGCAGTTGACTGGTCAACGTTGACTGGTCAACGTTGACTGGTTGAAGTTTGACTGGGTCCACTTGTCATTGACTATGTTATTTTAACAAGGTTTAAAATATTCTAATTAGGATTATTTAGAGAGTGGGACCGCATGCTAGTGACTATTAACTAAATTGATTTTAATTTTAGTTAAACAATTAGTTAGCAGTGGGGGTGGGGCCGGTGAACAGTGGGGTTAGGGGGAATTAGCTCCCCCAATTAAGCCAGCCGGCCACCCCGGGGCTAAGCCCAAGCACAGCTCGACCATGGCCGCCGAGGGGCACGACAGGTAGCGAGCGTGGCCGGCGGTGGGGGCGGCTGGACGAGCGCGTAGCGGGTAGCAGCGGCGACCAACAGCAGAGAACAAAAGCGGCTACGGCAGCGGGCGCCGATGATAACCCACAAGTATAGGGGATCGCAACAGCTTTCGAGGGTAAAGTACTCAACCCAAATTTATTAATTCGACACAAGGGGAGCCAAAGAATATTCTTGAGTATTAGCAGTTGAGTTGTTAATTCAGCCACACCTGGATAACTTAGTATCTGCAGCAAAGTATTTAGTAGCAAAAGTGGTATGATAATAAAGGTAGCGGTAGCAAAAGTAAAGATAAATGTTTTTGGGTTTTGTAGTAGTTGTAATAGTAGCGACGGAAAAGTAAATAAGCGAAGAACAATATGTGAAAAGCTCGCAGGCAATGGATCAGTGATGGATAATTATGCCGGATGTGATTCCTCATGTAATAGCTATAACATAGGGTGACATAGAACTAGCTCCAATTCATCACTGTAATGTAGGCATGTATTCCGTAAATAGTCATACGTGCTTATGGAAAAGAACTTCCATGACATCTTTTGTCCTACCCTCCCGTGGAAGTAGGGTCCTAGTGGAAACTAAGGGATATTAAGGCCTCCTTTTAATAGAGAACCGGAACAAAGCATTAGCACATAGTGAATACATGAACTCCTCAAACTACGGTCATCACCGAGAAGTATCCTGATTATTGTCACTTCGGGGTTGTCGGATCATAACACATAATAGGTGGCTATAGACTTGCAAGATAGGATCAAGAACACACATATATTCATGAAAACATAATAGGTTCAGATCTGAAATCATGGCACTCGGGCCCTAGTGACAAGCATTAAGCATAGCAAAGTCATAGCAACATCAATCTCAGAACATAGTGGATACTAGGGATCAAACCCTAACAAAACTAACTTGATTACATGGTAAATCTCATCCAACCCATCACCGTCCAGCAAGCCTATGATGGAATTACTCACGCACGGCGGTGAGCATCATAAAATTGGTGATGGAGAATGGTTGATGATGACGACGGTGACGAATCCCCCTCTCCGGAGCCCCGAACGGACTCCAGATCAGCCCTCCCGAGAGAGATTAGGGCTTGGCGGCGGCTCCGTGTTGTAAAACGCGATGAAACTTTCTCTCTAATTTTTTCCCCGAACGTGAATATATGGAGTTGGAGTTGAGGTCGGTGGAGGTCCAGGGGGCCCACGGGATAGGAGGGCGCGCCCTAGGGGGGTGCCCCCTGTCTCGTGGACAGCCTGTTGTCGTGGGAACGAACACCTATGGGGCAGGGCCCCTTTTCGGTCCGGCAGGGAGCGGAGGTCGCACGAAGAGCGGATCGAGGCGAAGCGCGCAAGAGGTTTTTACCCAGCTTCGGAGCTCTCCGGAGAGATAATACTCCTACTGCTGCTTTGTGATTGTATTATGTTCTTGCTCTAGAGCGTGAGTGTTTCCTGGTTTCGAATGCGTCGACCCCCTCTACGTTGCGCATGGGCCTCCTTTTATATGCTCAAGGGGTCACCGACAGGTGGCAACGTGAGTGGGGGCAAAAATGTAAAAAGAGTGGTTGGTATACCTACTTGTACAGTGTACCCTACCTAACTCTGACGGCAGGGGACAAAAGCATTTAATCCCCTTGCGCATCGCCCAAACAGTGCAGAAAAGCGGCCGTTAGGGGCGCCACCGCTCGCCACGATGGTCATCTTGTCATCTCCGCTTGCCACCTCGCACCGCTAGCTGCACGGCCTCTCGCCACGCGCACCTGGAGAGACCCCAGGGCGACACGTTGGCGGATGCGCTGGAGCGCGGGCACAGAGTGGTAGCTTTGCCGCGGCAAGCGCCTTGCCGCTGTCGTTGTCTTGTCGCGCCCGGAAGCTTGTCGCTCGCCGGGTCTTCCCGGGACGTGTGGTGCGTTGCGGCAAGTTCCTTGAAATGCCTTGGTTGGCCTTCCCGGCAAGCTCCTCTTGCCGGGGCCTTGTCCTTTCCGGCAAGCTCCTCTTGCCGGGGCCTTGTCTTCTCGGCTAAAACACTTTGTTCTTGAATGGCTCCAAAGGAACCAACGGAGGGCCTTGGCGGTCACCCGGCAAGCCTTGCCGTGGGGCGTTGCGACTGCCCGTGCACAAGTTCGGGATACTAAGGTACCCCTACTTTAGTACACCGACACCTGTGGGCCCCCTGGTGTTAATTCTTTCGCCAAAAATTCTTATTAATTCCAAAAAGTGCCTCAGTGGATTTCCAGGACATTCCAAGAACTTTTCTTTTCTACACATAAAACAACATCATGGCAGTTCTGCTGAAAACAGCGTCAGTCTGGGTTAGTTTCATTCAAATCATGCAAGTTAGAGTCCAAAACAAGGGCAAAAGTGTTTGGAAAAGTAGATACGTTGGAGACGTATCAACTCCCCCAAGCTTAAACCTTTGCTTGTCCTCAAGCAATTCAGTTGATAAACTGAAAGTGATAAAGAAAAACTTTTACAAACTCTGTTTGCTCTTGTTGTTGTAACATGAAAAGCCAGCATTCAAGTTTCAGCAAATATTATGAACTAACCATATTCACAATAACACATAGGTCTCACAATTACTCATATCAATAGCATAATCAGCTAGCGAGCCACAATAATAAAACTCGGATGACAACACTTTCTCAAAATAATCATAACATGATATAACAAAATGGTATCTCGCTAGCCCTTTCTGAGACCGCAAAACATAAATGCAGAGCACCTTTAAAGATCAAGGACTGACTAAACAATGTAATTCATGGTAAAAGAGATCCAGTCAAGTCATACCCAATATAAACCAATAGTAATGAATGCAAATGACAGTGTGCTCTCCAGCGGGTGCTTTTTAATAAGAAGGGTGATGACCCAACATAAAAGTAAATAGATAGGCCATTCGCAGCGGGAAGCAGGGATTTGTAGAGGTGCCAGAGCTCAGTTTTAAAATAGAGATTGAATAACATTTTGAGCGACATACTTTTGCTGTCAACGCAACAACTATGAGATGGCTGTATCTTCCATACTACATGCATTATAGGCAGTTCCCAAACAGAATGGTAAAGGTTTATACTCCCCCAACCACCAACAAGCATCAATCCATGGCTTGCTCGAAACAACGAGTGCCTCCAACTAACAACAGCCCTGCGGGAGTTTTGTTTAATTATTTTGATTTGCTTTGATCTTTTTAGATCATGGACTGGGCATCCCGGTTACCGGCCCTTTCTTGTGAATGAGGAGCGGAGTCCACTCCTCATGAGAATAACCCACCTAGCATGGAAGATATAGGCAGCCCTAGTTGAAACATGAGCTACTCGAGCATACAAAACTTAATTTCATTTGAAGGTTTGGAGTTTGGCACATACAAATTTACTTGGAACGGCAGGTAAATACCGCATATAGGAAGGTATAGTGTACTCATATGGAACAACTTTGGGGTTTAAGGAGTTTGGATGCACAAGCAGTATTCCCGCTTAGTACAGGTGAAGGCTAGCAAAAGACTGGGAAGCGACCAACTGAGGAGCGACAACAGTCATAAACATGCGTTAAAATTAACTCACACCGAATACAAGCATGAGTAGGATATAATCCACCATGAACATAAATATCATGAAGGCTATGTTGATTTGGTTCACCTACATGCATGAACATGTACCAAGTCGAGTCACTCAATTCATTCAAAGGAGGATACCATCCCATCATACCACATCATAATCATTCTAATAGCATGTTGGAACACAAGGTAAACCATTATAACTCATAGCTAATCAAGCATGGCACAAGCAACTATAATCTCTAAATGTCATTCAAATATGTTTACTTCATAATAGCTGACTCAGAAACGATGAACTCATCATATTTACAAACACAAGAGAGGTCGAGTTCATACCAGCTTTTCTCATCCCAATAAGTCCATCATATATCGTCATTATTGCCTTTCACTTGCACGACCGAACGATGTGTATAACAATAATAGTGCATGTGCATTGGACTAAGCTGGAATCTGCAAGCATTCAACTCAAGAGAGAAGACAAGTAATGTGGGCTCTAAGTTAAATAAACAATAATGCATATGAGAGCCACTAAGCATTTTCAATATGGTCTTCTCGACCCCCAAAGGAAAGAAAAGAAAAGAAAACTATTTACACGGGAAAGCTCCCAACAAGCAAAAAGAAGAACTAGAAATATTTTTGGGTTTTCATTTTAATTTCTGCTACAAGCATGGAAATTAAACTAACTAATATTTTTTTGGTTTTTTTAAGATTTATCAAGCACACAAGAAGAAAACTAGAAAAAGAAATTTAAACTAGCATGGATAATACAATGAAAGAGTATGAGCACCGACGACTAGTGTGTGAACATGAATGTAAAGTCG
Source organism: Triticum dicoccoides (assembly GCF_002162155.2). Taxonomy (NCBI): domain Eukaryota; kingdom Viridiplantae; phylum Streptophyta; class Magnoliopsida; order Poales; family Poaceae; genus Triticum; species Triticum dicoccoides. Next base: position 423,765,577 of record NC_041393.1, on the reverse strand, counting down.
GTGAGAAATACGTACTCCCCCAAGCTAAGGCTTTTGGCCTAAGTTGGTTTAATACCAATGACCGCCTGGCTGATATCCATAAGTGAAACTGGGGTTGTACTGAGATGCAGAGGTGACCGCCTCCTGAGCAGCAGCGTGTTGGCGAGCTGCCTCCATTCCCCTCTCATATTCAGTTGCTTCTTCCCTAGTGACAACATATCTTCGTTTTGCCTGATGATCAAAAAGGTAGGGAGCAGGAAGAGTAATAAGGACGACGTTGCGTCTGTCATAGATTAGTAGATAATGGAGGAATTGTTCATTCCTCTCAAGAAAATGATGATCGAACATAGCTTCTTTATCCAAATAAACAGGAGGTAAAATCATATCCCCCTCTCGTGGGGCTATATTAAGAAAATTTGCCACATGGGTTGCATAAATTCCTCCAAATAAATCCCCCTTCTACTATTATTCTGCAATCTACGTGCAACTATTGCCCCCAAGTTATAACCTTTATAACCTGACACAGCACTCTTGAGGACACAAAGATCAGGGACACACAAGTGACATGCTTCGTCCTTACTGTTAATGCATCTACCAATAAAGAGAGCAAAATAATGTAAAGCAGGAAAATAAATGCTCCCTATGGTAGCTTGTGCTATGTCCCTAGATTCTCCCACAGTAATACTAGCAAGAAAATCTGCTATGTCCCGCCCTCTCCTTTTGAGAGGTTGTGTCGCGTGGTGGTTCCTTGTTGTCTTTCTGCCTTTGGGTTGTGCGTGTTCTTGTGGTGTCCCTTGTGCGAAAAGTTTCCTTGCAAAGATCTTTTTCTTTTGTTGAAACCTGCTTTTTCTTGAGCTCACGGTACTACCGCAGCCAGCTACGGTACTACCGCGTGTGGGGAGCACGGTACTACCGCCCCCACACGGCAGTAATTTTTTACTACTGCCTGGGAGAGCGGTACTACCGCTTCGGTGCGGTACTTCCGCCCAAGCGGTACTACCGCGGTGATATGCAGTACTACCACGCCGTCATAGACGCGTGGGGATAAGGACAGTCAGGGGGAGTTCTAACTCCCCCATACCCTTTCGTCAGTTCCCCCACATCGTCTCTCTCTCTCTCCCACGCTCAAGAATGGGACTGGCGTCCGTTGCCGGATCTCCGCCTCCGGCTGCCCTCCCGTGATTCCTCCGGTGGGATCATTCCCCACCACGTGCTCTTGCCATGGACCAAGGTCTTTCCCCAACTCCCTCTTGTTTTTGTTGTGTTCTTTGCCTCTAGGTTTTTGGGGGAGACTTGTGTGTTCTAGAGATTCTTAGGCTAAATCTATGCAAGAGTAGGATGAAGGAGAGTAGTATTGCATAGGGATTATACTTGTCTTTTTGTCCTGTGCTAGATTTGATCAATGTAGCACCACCGTGGTTTCGCGGTTCTTTTCAGATTCAAACTTTCGTTTGGATCTGACGCGGTGCGGTACTACCGCCCGTCTGGCGCGGTAATACCGCTTGTCCGGTACTACCGCCCGTCTGGCGCGGTACTACCGCACTCGCTGCAGCACTAAAGTTTTACTACCGCTCCCATCCCAGTACTACTGTAACCTCGCACAGTACTAACGTGGATCACATCTATCTCATGGCAACTTTCACGTATATTTTCTCTGTGTTTCCTGTGCTTTGTCGTGGTCTTTGCATTGATCCTTTTTCTTGTCATGGGTGCTTTGCGTTTTGTGTCTCAGGTGGTGGCTCTCGCCGTTCCAATCCCAGTCGTGACATTGGCTCCAAGCGTCTGCGCAATCCAGGTGAAGCACTAGAGGGCTCCACTGCCCCCAAGCGCCATGTCAAGACATCAGCTAGCAAGCACAAGGAGCCCACTAAGGGCATGGACGAGATACCCCAATCTCAGTTCGTCCGTCTCAGGCAGCTCAACCCGTATGTGAACCCTCGTGCTACTGTCAGAGGTTGTGAGCTGTTTTGGAACAAGCAACAGACTCTCACTTATCTGGATGTCATCAAGAACAAGCAGAATACCTATGTGGATGTGAAATGGATTGAAATGCATCACATGAGGAAGGACAAGTTTCGTGAGTACTTTGGAGAAGCTCTGGACTTGGTGGAGCAGTTTGGTATTGAACATGTGATCTCTTTTCACCTTGACTATGACCCTGAGCTTATCTGTCAGTTCTTTGCCTCAGTATACTTTCACCCTAATGAGGAGCGGAGGATGACCTGGATGACCAATGGTCATAAGCTGACTGCTACCTAGAAGGAGTTCATGGATCTGCTCCAGGTTCCTGATGACGGGCTCGACACTCCCGTGGGTGTTCGCCCCCATGCAAATTCTGAGTCTGCCAACAAGGACAAGCTTCAGCCATACTATGTTGAGAAGGCACTTGCCAATGGCAAGACGGCGTTGGTGCTCAACTCTTTTCGGGATATCATGTATCACATCTTCCGCAACTCCTTGTTCCCTCGCATTAGTGACAAGGACAAGGTTCATGCCTATATGGTGGATATGATGCTTCTATGCGAGGAGGCTCGTATGTCTCAGACTCAGCCACTTGATGTCTCACACATCATGTGGTGTGAGCTTCGGTTTGCGGTGTTCAATCGCAAGGTGCCTATCTATGGGCCCTACATATTTCTGCTGATCTCGAAGACTTGGAAGAAGATGTTCCCTGGTGATGAGTTCCTTGCTCCTGACTGGATTCGACATGATCCCATCTGTCTCCGTCTCAAGCCCAACTGGGCCAACACTACTACTCGTGCTGAGGTGTGTGCTGCTAGGGGTGCTGTTTATGAGGAGGATGCTGGCGCAGAAGATGTTGCTGAGGACCGTACTGCTAGGTCTTCCCATAGTTCCTCTATGCCCTTGTGGGCCAAGAAGCTGAAGGACAAGATGAAGACTCTTTTCTGCATGCAAGCCAAGCGGCAGTACAGGACTCATGTGGCATCTAAGGAGAGTCGCCGCCGGGACAAGAAGATCTTGCAGCTGTATGGCGAGGAAGTGTCTGGCGGCTCTGAGGATCGCGTCACTCCAGAGGCCGAGTGGATGGAGAAGCAAGGCTACAGGTGGACTGATTCTGAGGAGGACGTCGAGGAGACCATCCCTGCTGCCGAGGAGTCTGACGAGGAGCGTTGGGATGAGTTCCCTGCTTGAGCCACCCCTTGTGTGTAGGTGTCCTCTCTGCCTTTTTGGCGTCTCGATGCCAAAGGGGGAGAGAGTGTAGGGATTTGCGAGTCGTGTGTCGTCGTTCGTGTTTGGTGTGTTTGCTGCTTTCTCGTTTGAACCTCGTTTCAGTTGCTTTGGGTTGCTTTACTTCATATGGTGTAAGACATATGCACTCTATCTATCTTAGCGAGCTTGTGATATATTGTGCTACCTTTGTTCTATGCTCTGCTTAGATGTTAGTTATCATGCCTTTGTCTCTAAAATATAGGGGGAGTGTTGATCCTAGTTTTTGTGCTATGCAGTCCAAAGCATCCATCTAGATTGCACACGTCTAGGAGGAGCCCGTCTATATTCTAGAGAGGAGGGGTTTTCCTTTGCTCAATATTATCTTCTTTTGTGCAAATCCCGTATTGTCATCAATCCACCAAAAAGGGTGAGATTGTAAGGGCATATATATCCCTAAGGTGTTTTGGTGATTGACGACAATTCTTTTGCGGACTAATCGTGTGCCTTGAGTTTCTCAGAGGCTTCATCACTAGGCACGAGATGATTCGGTGCCCCTCGAAGACTATTGAAGACGGCGCTGTTCTACGTTTCTTTCTGGTGGATTTGAGTCGTAGGAGAGCCGTACTATTAAGAGGGGGTCCGCGTCGGAAAGGTTCGGGTGGAATCATCACGTACATGTTTCCCTCCTTTCCTCCACCTTTCCCTTGCACTTTGGAGCTTCCCTCAGTTATCCTCTGTGTGCTTAATCTGGCGACTACTGCTGAACTTGCGGTAGTACTGCTCTCTGGAGCGGTAGTACCGCAAGCACCTGCGGTCGTACCGCTGGAGCCCATGGTAGTACCTCTTCTCTGGAGTCTTAGTACCGTGGCTCCCAGGCCTAGTGCCGCTCCGGTACGGTAGTAGGAGCGGATGTAATTTTTTACATCCGCGCCTCCACGGTAGTACCGTGCTTCGTGCGCGGTAGTACCGCGCGTGTCCTGATTCAGCTGGGTTACGGTAGTACCGCGCCTTAGAGGTAGTACCGCGTCGGATTTTTGCACTGTTTCGTTTCCAGCGGAAGTAGGCATGAATGTATTTTTATTTATCCGCGCTCTTCGTAGGCTAGGACCTTCCTGCCTTGCGGTAGTACTGCAAGGGGGAGCGGTAGTACCGCGCCCGCGGAAGTACTACTCTCAGTCAGGCAGGTCCTAGTCTCTGCTGCTGCCGCGGAAGTACCATGATCCCTCACGGTAGTACCGCGGGGCCTTGCGGTAGTACCGTGCCCCTGGAGCGGTAGTACCGCATGTCGCAGGCTGGATATGTGGATAACGGTTGGATCTTTTCCTTGACTATAAAAGGGGTGTCTCCTACCTCTAGTTGACTACCTCTTCCACCTCTAAGCTCCATTGTTGCTCCAAGCTCCATTTTCGCCCGATCTCTCTCCCTAGCCAATCAAACTTGTCGATTTGCTCGGGATTAGTTGAGAAGGCCTCGATCTACACTTCCACCAAGAGAGATTTGATTCCCCCCACTTATCCCTAGCGGATCTTGTTACTCTTGGGTGTTTGAGCACCCTAGACGGTTGAGGTCACCTCGGAGCCATGCTCCATTGTGGTGAAGCTTCGTGGTGTTGTTGGAAGCCTCTAATCAAGTTGTGGAGATTGCCCCAACCTTGTTTGTAAAGGTTCGGTCGCCGCCTTCAAGGGCACCAATAGTGGAATCACGACATCTCGCATTGTGTGAGGGCGTGAGGAGAATACGGTGTCCCTAGTGGCTTCTTGGGGAGCATTGTGCCTCCCACCGCTCCAAGGGAGACGTACTTCCCCTCAAAAGGAAGGAACTTTGGTAACACATCCTCGTCTCCACCGGCTCCACTCTTGGTTATCTCGCACCTTTACTTTTGCAAGCTTACTTGTGTTGTATCCCTTGCTTGCTCGTGTGTTTGTTGTTGTTGCATCCTATAGGTTGTCCACTTAGTTGCATATCTAGACAACCTACTTTGATGCAAAGTTTAAATTGGTAAAGAAAAGCTAAAAATTGTTAGTTGCCTATTCACCCCCCCCTCTAGTCAACTATATCGATCCTTTCAATTGGTATCAGAGCCTCTTCTCTTTATTAAGGACTTTGCCGTCCGAAGAGTATGGTTGACACCGTAGACGGTGGGGAGGAGGAGCACTCCGGTGTGAATCCGATCTCGTCTACGGGTAATGGGGAAACCGCGGTGTCCCGTGAGGAATTCAATGTGGCCTTGGACACATTGAAAACCTCCATGACAACCACGGTTGAAAGCATGTTTAATAAATTCTTAGAAGGACTTAAACTACCTACCTTGCCGTTGAAAGTGGGTGATCCCCCTAACAAGGTGACGGATGCTAACTCTGACAAGGGGGAAGCTAATAGTGAGAAGGGTCCTTCTACTAGTGGTAGAAATGGCACCTGCATCTTTGCCCATGTGGAACCTCCAATTTATGGAGGACCGATTCCCTGTACTGATTTAAATCATGCCGGTCCTCCTCCTAAGATTGTGAAAAATGAGGATTTTGATTCTTGGGTGTATCGCTTCAAGCGTCATTTAAATCATGTGAATACTAATCTTTGGAGAATCATTGAAGAAGGTTTCTATCCACATGACCGAAGCAACTTCACCCCGAGAGAAGTGGTGGATAATCAATTCTATGAGAGTGCTCTCTTCATCATCCAAGATGCAATCCTTCCCGAAGATCTCCCTCATCTTTGACCTCATGCCATGGCCAAAGACGCATGGCAATGCGTTGTGTCTCTCTATCGAGGAAGTGCTAGCATTCAACGCTCCAACTATGAAGTGGTACAAGATGAAGCCGATGAGTTTGCAATGAAAGAAGATGAAGAACCTCGTGAGCTCTTTCGAAGAGTGACCAAACTCGCGGTCTCACTCCGAGATCATGGGAGCAAGGACACGGATGACAATTGTATCAAGCGCAAGTTCCTCAAGGCCATGATGCCCTACAACAAGGCCATGCCCTCCGTCATTCGTCAAAGATCGGACTTCCACTCCATGACCTCAAGTGAATTGTTGGATGAGTTCGTTGCAATGAGCATCTTGGACAAGACCGCCGACAATGCGGTGAGGCCAATGAAACACTTTGTTGCTCTCATGGAACAACTTGGTGAGGCCAATGACATGATCAAGGCTCACGAAGAAACCATCTCTAAGATGGAAGGTCATAGTCGTGACTATGCCAATGAGATATCGGATCTCTCTAATGCTCTTGAGGAAGAGCGTGGGCATCGTTTGACTCTTGAGGAGTCATACAACGATGACCATGCTAAGTTAAAGAAATATCTTGATCATGCGCTTGTCGTGTCTCGTGTGCTAACTTCCGAGAAGGCTAAACTTGGGGTTGATCATGCTAGACTCAAGGAGGAGTTTGATATACTTGGCAAGGCCCACAAGGTCTTGAAGGTGCTCACGCTAACCTCAAGGGGTCTCATGCCCAACTCCAAGTTAAGCTAACCAAGGAAAAGGCCACCTTCCCTCATATGGTATTAATTGATAATGCATATGCTACTAACCCGTGTTGTGAGCATGTGCATCTTGTGGAGGAGAATGCCAAGTTGAAGGATTAACTTGAGAAAGTCCTAGTGACTTGCATTCAAGGTGAGAAGAACCTCAACGACCTTTTGAGCAATCGAAAGGAAGTTGTGGCCAAGAAGGGAATTGGGTTTGCACCCAAGTCCAAGAATAAGAAGGAGAACGACAAGACCAAACGCCCTCCTCCTCTCAAGCAAACTTTTGTGAAATAGGGAGAGGGTGCTCCTAAGGAGGATAAGGAGAAAGTGAAGGGCGTTGATGTCCAAAAGGGCAAAACCATTTCCTCCAACAAAGCCGGCGACTTTAACCCGTCATATGTGTTGTGTCGTGCTAGTGATGGAAATGTTTATGCTAAATTTGTTGGTTCTCCTTATGAGTACATTGAATGGTCTATTTGGGCCCTTGTTACTAACATCAAAGGACCCATTACTAAATGGGTACCTAAAACCAAGCATTGATCTCTTGTAGGTGTTTTCTTCTGGTGGGGGATCATGGTTGCTCGATAGTGGACCAACAAATCATATGACCGGGAGCAAGGACTTGGTGGTGGACGTGCAAAAGATTCCATCTATGCCCACCAATGTCGAGTGGGGTGATGCCTCACATTCTAAGGTATTGGGTCTTGGCAAGGTTGTCATTTCTCATGATCTAACGATCTAGAAAGTCATGCTTGTTGAGTCCCTTGCATACAATTTTACTTTCCGTTCCTCAACTTGCACTCATGGGCTTTGCCACCTTCTTTGACATTGATACCGTGGCCCTCTTGTGGAGCAAGACTCTTAAGGTAGCCTTTGTTGGGCATGTCGAGAATGGTCTCTATGTGATAAACTTTTCGGAGCGACCCACTAAGACCGCGACATGCCTAATGGCTAAAGTTGATGTGGGATGGCTTTGGCATCGCTGTTTAGCCCACGTCAATATGAGATCTTTGCAAAGTCTTCTCAATGGGGACCATGTCCGTGGACTAACAAATGTTAGTTTTGCCAAAGACCGTGCTTGCAGTGCTTGTATTGAAGGAAAGCTTCATGAGAAGGCTCACCCTCCCATGACCATCATCTACTCGAAGAGACCCTTGGAGCTCCTTCACATGGATCTCTTTGGGCCCCCATTATTTGATAGTCTTGGAGGTAGAAAGTATTGCTTGGTGATTGTGGATGATTATTCAAGATACACTTGGGTATACTTCTTCAAGAGGAAGAGTGAGACTCAACAAACCGTCATCGACTTTGCAAATGAAGCTCAACGTCAACATGATGCAAAGATCTTGACAATAAGGAGTGACAACGGCACCGAGTTCAAGAACTACACCTTGGATGAGTTTATTAGTGATAAGGGGATCAAGCATCAATATGCTGCACCATATACCCCTCAACAAAATGGTGTAGCGGAGAGGAAGAACCGGACATTGTTGGATGCGGCAAGGACCATGATGGCGGAGTTCAAGTCTCCATACAACTTTTGGGCCGAAGCCATCAACACAGCGTGTCATGCATCCAATCGGCTCTATCTCTGCAAAGGCTTGAACAAGACTCCTTATGAGATACTCACCAGCAACAAGCCCAATCTCAAGTACTTCCGGGTGTCCGGGTGTAAGTGTTTCATTCTCAAGAAAGGTGTTCGTTTGTCTAAATTTGAGGCTAGAGCTTATGAGGGCATATTTGTTGGTTATGCTACAAACTCTCATGCTTAGCGTGTTCTCAACAAGTCCACCAGACTCATTGAGGAGACGTGTAACGTGGAGTTTGACGAAAATAATGGCTCCCAAGTGGAGCAAAGTGGTACTTGTGATGTTGGTGATGAAATTCCTCCCCAAGCCATAAGTAGAATGGGTATTGGTCATATTCTACCCATTGAGGAACCCCTTGTGGCCGAAGGAGAAGGACAATGCTCCACTCAAGTGGAGCCATCACCTCCTCAAGACCCACACGCTTTCGAAGAACAAAGTGAAGGCCCTCAACCTCGTGAACAAGATCAAGGGCAAGATCAATCTCAAGATGGTGGTGAACCTCCAAATGATGCCCAAGGTCATGTTCTCCCCCTCGAGCAAGTTCAAGATCATGAGCAAGCTCAAGATCAAGAACAAGCTCAAGACGGCGCCCAAGATAATCAAGTTAACCCTCCTCTTTCCACATCCGAGGAGGAATTAGAGCGTCGTGCCGCGAAGATTGCTTCCAAACTCACCAACAAAGGCCATCTCATGGAGAATGTGGTTGGAAGCCTAAGAAAGGGGGTAAGCACTCATAGACAATTAGCAAACTATTGTGAACATCGTGCGTTTGTCTCTTGTGTTGAACCCCAAAAGGTCTATGAGGCGCTCGAAGACTTGGATTGGCTCAATGCTATGCATGAAGAACTCAACAACTTTGAGTACAACAAGGTGTGGAGATTGGTGCCAAGGCCATCGGGGAACCACAACGTCATTGGAACCAAGTGGATTTTCAAGAACAAGCAAGATGCTCATGGGAACATCATTCGCAACAAGGCAAGATTGGTAGCACAAGGCTACTCCCAACTCGAGGGTATCGACTAAGGTGAAACCTTTGCTCCCGTTGCTCGCCTTGAATCCATTCGTTTGTTGATTGTTTATGCTTCCCATCACAACTTTAAGTTGCAACAAATGGATGTGAAAAGTGCTTTTCTTAATGGTCCTATTAATGAGTTGGTCTATGTCAAGCAACCCCCCGGGTTCGAGGATCCCTACTTCCCGGATCATGTGTATCAACTCGATAAGGCACTCTATGGCCTTAAACAAGCCCCACGTGCGTGGTACGACCACCTTACCGAGTTGTTACAAGATCGTGGATTTGAGGTGGGGCAAATCGATCCCACTCTTTTTACTAAGAAGGTCAAAGGGGAGTTGTTTGTATGCCAACTATATGTTGATGATATTATCTTTGGTTCACCTAACAAAACTTTCAATGAGGAATTTGCCGCTCTCATGACCTCCAAGTTCAAGATGTATTCGATGGGAGAGTTGAAGTTCTTCCTTGGTTTTGATATCTAACAAATAAGAGAAGGAACCTTCATCAACCAAGCCAAATATACTCAAGACATGCTAAAAAGATTCAAGCTAAGTAATGTCAAGCCGGCTTCTACTCCAATGCCTACCAAGTGCCAACTTGACATTGATCCCAATGGTAAAGCGGTGGATCAAAAGGTATATCGCTCCATGATTGGCTCCTTGCTTTACCTTTGTGCATCTAGACCGGATATCATGTTGAGTGTGGGAATGTGTGCACGGTTTCAAGCCGCACCGAAGGAAAGTCACTATGTGGCGGTCAAGCAAATCTTTCGATATTTGGCTCATACCCCAAACTTTGGCTTATGGTACCCAAGAGGGGCAAACTTCAAGCTTGAAGGATATACAGATTCCGATTGGGCGGGAGACAAAGTGGATAGGAAGTCCACCTCCGGAGGGTGCCAATTTCTTGGTTGCTCTTTGGTGAGTTGGTCTTCCAAGAAGCAAAGTTGTGTGTCTCTCTCGTCCACCGAAGCGGAATATGTGGCGGCCGGTAGTAGTTGTGCACAACTCTTATGTATGAGGCAAACTTTAAACGAGTACGGTGTCATTTGTGACAAAGTGCCTCTTTAGTGTGATAATGAAAGTGCCATCAAGATTTCTCTCAACCCGGTGCAACACTTCAAGACAAAGCATATTGAGATTTGGTATCACTTCATCCGGGATCACATTAGGCGAGGGGAGATCGAGCTCAAGTATGTCAACACTCATGATAACCTTGCAGATATTTTCACGAAGCCCTTGGATGAAGCAAGATTTCGTGAGTTATGGCATGAGCTAAATATCATTGATTCGAGCAATGTGACTTGAACCCTTGCACCCCCCACCACACTCAACTTGTTGTCTAGTTTAGGTGTAGGCATGGACATAGGGCGAGTGTTGTTCTCTCAATGAACTCTCCCTCCCCCCATTATGCATAAATCGATCAAGTCTTTCACATTAGCCATTTTTGATGGTACTTGTGCTTCAAAGACGAGTGTTGGTCATGAGCCCGAGGATAATTCTTCGCGGTGCCATACCAACTAACTCAAACATAGGTGGCACCGGCCACCGCCCTCTCCTTTTGAGAGGTTGTGTCACGTGGTGGTTCCTTGTTGTCTTTCTGCCTTTGGGTTGTGCGTGTTCTTGTGGTGTCCCTTGTGCTAAAAGTTTCCTTGCAAAGATCTTTTTCTTTTGTTGAAACCTGCTTTTCCTTGAGCTCACGGTACTACCGCAGCCAGCTACGGTACTACCGCGTGTGGGGAGCATGGTACTACCGCCCCCACGCGGCAGTAATTTTTTACTGCCGCCTGGGAGAGCGGTACTACCGCTTCGGTGCGGTACTTCCGCCCAAGCGATACTACCGCGATGATATGCGGTACTACCGCGCCGTCATTGACGCGTGGGGATAAGGATGGGCAGGGGGAGTTCTAACTCCCCCATACCCTTTCGTCAGTTCCCTCACATCGTCTCTCTCTCTCTCTCCCACGCCCAAGAACGGGGCCGGCGTCCGTCACCGGATCTCTGCCTCCGGCTGCCCTCCCGTGATTCCGTCCGGTGGGATCATTCCCCACCACGTGCTCTTGCCATGGACCAAGGTCTTTCCCCAACTCCCTCTCGTTTTTGTTGTGTTCTTTGCCTCTAGGTTTTTGGGGGAGACTTGTGTGTTCTAGAGATTCTTAGGCTCAATCTATGCAAGAGTAGGATGAAGGATAGTAGTATTGCGTAGGGATTATACTTGTCTTTTTGTCCTGTGCTAGATTTGATCACCGTAGCACCGCCGTGGTTTCGCGGTTCTTTTCAGATTCAAACTTTCGTTTGGATCTGACGCGGTGCGGTACTACCGCCCGTCTGGCGCGGTACTACCGCTTGTCCGGTACTACCGCCCGTCTGGCGCGGTACTACCGCACTCGCTGCGGCACTAAAGTTTTCCTACCACTCCAACCCCGGTACTACCATAACCTCGCACGGTACTACCGCGACTTGGAGCGGTACTAAAATTTTAGTACCGCAGGCGCTGGCAGTAGTACCGGGGATCAAATCTATCTCATGGCAACTTTCACGTATATTTTCTCTGTGTTTCTTGTGCTTTGTCGTGGTCTTTGCATTGATCCTTTTGCTTGTCGTGGGTGCTTTGCGTTTTGTGTCTCAGGTGGTGGCTCTCGCCGTTCCAATCCCAGTCGTGACACTAGCTCCAAGCGTCGGCGCAATCCAGGTGAAGCACCAGAGGGCTCCACTGCCCCCAAGCGCCATGTCAAGACATCAGCTAGCAAGCACAAGGAGCCCACTAAAGGCATGGATGAGATACCCCAACCTGAGTTCATCCGTCTCAGGCAGCTCAACCCGTATGTGAACCCTCGTGCTACTGTCAGAGGTTGTGAGCTGTTTTGGAACAAGCAATAGACTCTCACTTATCTGGATGTCATCAAGAACAAGCAGAATACCTATGTGGATGTGAAATGGATTGAAATGCATCACATGAGGAAGGACAAGTTTTGTGAGTACTTTGGAGAAGCTCTGGACTTGGTGGAGCAGTTTGGTATTGAACATGTGATCTCTTTTCACCTTGACTATGACCCTGAGCTTATCTGTCAGTTATTTGCCTCAGTATACTTTCACCCTAATGAGTAGCGGAGGATGACCTGGATGACCAATGGCCATAAGCTGACTGCTACCTACAAGGAGTTCATGGATCTGCTCCAAGTTCCTGATAACGGGCTCGACACTCCCGTGGGTGTTCGCCCCCATGCAAATTCTGAGTCTACCAACAAGGACAAGCTTCAGCCATACTATGTTGAGAAGGCGCTTGCCAATGGCAAGACGGCGTTGGTGCTCAACTCTTTTCTGGATATCATGTATCGCATCTTCCGCAACTCCTTGTTCCCTCGCATTGGTGACAAGGACAAGGTTCATGCCTATATGGTGGATATGATGCTCCTATGCGAGGAGGCTCGTATGTCTCAGACTCAGCCACTTGATGTCTCACACATCATGTGGTGTGAGCTTCGGTTTGCGGTGTTCAACCGCAAGGTGCCTATCTATGGGCCCTACCTGTTTCTACTGATCTCGAAGACTTGGGAGAAGATGTTCACTGGTGATGAGTTCCTTGCTCCTGACTGGATTCGACATGATCCCATCTATCTCCGTGTCAAGCCCAACTGGGCCAACACTACTACTCGTGCTGAGGCGTCTGCTGCTAGGGGTGCTGTTGATGAGGAGGATGATGGCGCAGAGGATGTTGCTGAGGGCCGTGCTGCTAGGTCTTCCCATAGTTCCTCTATGCCCTCGTGGGCCAATAAGCTGAAGGACAAGATGAAGACTCTTTTCTGCATGGAAGCCAAGGGGCAGTACAGGACTCACGTGGCATCTAAGGAGAGTCGCCGCCGGGACAAGAAGATCTTGCAGCTGTATGGCGAGGAAGTGCCTGGCGGCTCTGAGGATCGCATCACTCCAGAGGCCGAGTGGATGGAGAAGCAAGGCTACAGGTGACCGATTCTGAGGAGGACGTCGAGGAGACCATCCCTGCTGCCGAGGAGTCTGATGAGGAGCGTTGGGATGAGTTCCCTGCTTGAGCCACCCCTTGTGTGTAGGTGTCCTCTCTGCCTTTTTGGCGTCTCGATGCCAAAGGGGGAGAGAGTGTAGGGATTTGCGAGTCGTGTGTCATCGTTCGTGTTCGGTGTGTTTGCTGCTTTCTCGTTTGAACCTCATTTGAACCTCGTTTCAGTTGCTTTGGGTTGCTTTACTTCATATGTTGTAAGACATATGCACTCTACCTATCTTAGTGAGCTTGTGATATATTGTGCTACCTTTGTGCTATGCTCTGCTTAGATGTTAGTTATCATGCCTTTGTCTCTAAAATATAGGGGGAGTGTTGATCCTAGTTTGTGTGCTATGCAGTCCAAAGCATCCATCTAGATTGCACACATCTAGGGGGAGCCCATCTATATTCTAGAGAGGAGGGGTTTGCCTTTGCTAAATATTATCTCCTTTTGTGCAAATCCCGTATTGTCATCAATCCCCCAAAAAGGGGGAGATTGTAAGAGAATATTTATCCCTAAGGTGTTTTGGTGATTGATGACAATGCTTTTGCGGACTAATCGTGTGCCTTGAGTTTCCATACGCTTAATCACTAGGCACGAGACGATTCGGTGCCCCTCCAAGACTATTGAAGACGGCGTTGTTCTACGTTTCTTTCTGGTGGATTTGAGTCGTAGGAGAGCCGTACTATTAAGAGGGGGTCCGCGTCGGAAAGGTTCGCGTGGAATCATCACGTACATGTTTCCCTCCTTGCCTCCACCTTTCCCTTGCACTTTGGAGCTTCCCTCAGTTATCCTCTGTGTGCTTAATCTGGCAACTACTGCTGAACTTGCGGTAGTACTGCTCTCTGGAGCGGTAGTACCGCAAGCACCTGCGGTCGTACCGCTAGAGCCCACGGTAGTACCGCTCCTCTGGAGTCTTAGTACCATGGCTCCCAGGCCTAGTGTCGCTCCGGTACGGTAGTAGGGGCAGATGTAAATTTTTACATCCGCGCCCCTACAGTAGTACCGCACGTCCCATGCGGTAGTACCGTGGGTGCCCACGGTAGTACTGCTCCCCTAGAGTTGTAGTACCGTGGCCCTCATGCCTAGTACCACTGCGTCATGGTAGTAGGAGCGGATGTAATTTTTTACATCCGCGCCTCCATGGTAGTACCACGCTTCGTGCGCGGTAGTACCACACGCGACCTGATTCAGCTGGGTTACGGTAGTACCACGCCTTAGCGGTGGTACCGCGTCGGATTTTTGCATTGTTTCGTTTCCAGCGAAAGTAGGCACGGATGTATTTTTATTCATCCGCACTCTTCGTATCCTAGGACCTTCCTACCTTGCGGTAGTACCACAAGGGGGAGCAGTAGTACCGCGCCCACGGAAGTACTGCTCTCAGTCAGGCAGGTCCTAGTCTCTGCTGCTGCCACGAAAGTACCATGATCCCTCACGGTAGTACCGCGGGGCCTTGCGGTAGTACGGCGCCCCTGGAGCGGTAGTACCGCACGTCGCAGGCTGGACATGTGGATAATGGTTGGATCTTTTCCTTGACTATAAAAGGGGTGTCTACTACCTCTAGTTGACTACCTCTTCCACATCTAAGCTCCATTGTTTCTCCAAGCTCCATTTTCGCCCGATCTCTCTCCCTAGCCAATCAAACTTGTTGATTTGCTCGAGATTAGTTGAGAAGGCCTCGATCTACACTTCCACCAAGAGAGATTTGATTCCCCCCACTTATCCCTAGCGGATCTTGTTACTCTTGGGTGTTTGAGCACCCTAGACGGTTGAGGTCACCTTGGAGCCATACTCCATTGTGGTGAAGCTTCGTGGTGTTTTTGGGAGCCTCCTATCAAGTTTTGGAGATTGCCCCAACCTTGTTTGTAAAGCTTCATTCGCCGCCTTCAAGGGCACCAATAGTGGAATCACGGCATCTCGCATTGTGTGAGGGCGTGAGGAGAATACGGTGGCCCTAGTGGCTTCTTGGGGAGCATTGTGCCTCCACACCGCTCCAACGGAGACGTACTTCCCCTCAAAAGGAAGGAACTTCGGTAACACATCCTCGTCTCCACCGGCTCCACTCTTAGTTATCTCGCACCTTTACTTTTGCTAGCTTACTTGTGTTGTATCCCTTGCTTGCTCGTGTGTTTGTTGTTGTTGCATCATATATGTTGTCCACCTAGTTGCATATCTAGACAACCTACTTTGATGCAAAGTTTAAATTGGTAAAGAAAAGCTAAAAATTGTTAGTTGCCTATTCACCCCCCCCCCTAGTAAACTATATCGATCCTTTCACTATCGTCCTCGGGAATATCAGGAATAACAAAGTCCGTTAAGATAGTGACATTTGCAACCATAACAGGCACATCCTCACAAATACCAATAGGTATAGCAGTTGATTTATCAGCCATTTGCAAAGATATTTCAGTAGGTGTCAACTTATTCAATTCAAGTCTACGATATAAAGATAGAGGCATAACACTAACACCGGCTCCTAGATCACATAAAGCAGTTCTAACATAATTTCTTTTAATGGAGCTTGGTATAGTTGGTACACCTGGATCTCCAAGTTTCTTTGGTATTCAACCTTAAAAGTGTAATTAGCAAGCATGGTGGAAATTTCAGCTTCCGTTATCTTTCTTTTATTTGTAATGATATCCTTCATATACTTAGCATAAGGATTTACTTTCAGCATATCAGTTAAGCGCATGCATAAGAAAATAGGTCTGATCATTTCAGCAAAGCGCTCAAAATCCTCATCATCCTTTGACTTGGATGGTTTAGGAGGAAAAGGCATGGGTTTCTGAACCCATGGTTCTCTTTCTTTACCGTGCTTCCTAGCAACAAAATCTCTCTTATTATAATGTTGATTCTTTGATTGTGGGTTATCAAGATCAACAGCAGGTTCAATCTCTACATCATTGTTGAAAGGATCAATATGGTTGACTAGAGGGGGGTGAATAGGCAACTAACAATTTTTAAGCTTTTCTTTACCAAATTAAACTTTGCACCAAAATAGGTTGTCCAGATGTGCAACTAGGTGAGCAACCTATATGATGCAAGAACAACTAGCATACAAGCAAGCAAGGAAGTAAGACAAGTAGGCTTGCAAAAGTAAAGGCACGAAATAACCAAGAGTGGAGCCGATGGAGACGAGGATGTGTTACCGGAGTTCCTTCCTTTTAAGGGGAAGTACGTCTCCGTTAGAGCGGCGTGGAGGCACAATGCTCCCCAAGAAGCCACTAGGGCCACCGTATTCTCCTCACGCCCTCACACGATGCGAGATGCCGTGATTCCACTATTGGTGCCCTTGAAGGCGGCGACCGAACCTTTACAAGCAAGGTTGGGGCAATCTCCACAACAATCGGAGGCTCCCAACAACAACAACACCACGAAGCTTCACCACAATGGAGTATGGCTTTGAGGTGACCTCAACCGTCTAGGGTGCTCAACACCCAAGGGTAACAAGATCTGCAAGGGATAAGTGGGGGGAATCAAATATCCTGTGGTGGAAGTGTAGATCGGGCCCTTGTCACCCAATCCCGAGCAAATCAACAAGTTTGATTGGCTAGGGAGAGAGATCGGGCAAAAATGGAGCTTGGAGCAACAATGGAGCTTAGAGGTGGAAGAGGTAGTCAACTAGAGGTAGAAGACACCCCTTATATAGTCGTGGAAAAATCCAACCGTTATCCAACATGTTCAGCCCGCGACACACGGTACTACCGCTCCAGGGGCACGGTACTACCGTGGACGACCACGGGACTACCGCGGCAGCAGCACAGGCTGGAACTAGCCTGACTAAGGGGCAGTACTACCGCTGGCGCGGTACTACCGCTCCCTCTTGCGGTACTACCGCAAGGCAGGAGAGTCACGGCCTGGGAAGGGCGCGGATGAAATAAATTACATTCGTGCCTACTTCCGCTGAAACTGGGGTGGTGCAAAAACCCGACGCGGTACTACCGCTCGCGAGGCGCGGTACTACCGTGGCCGGCGTGGATGTAACCGTGACACTGCGGTACTAGGTCGGAGGGCCACGGTACTACGACTCCTAGGGAGCGGTACTACCGTGAGCCCCCGCGGTACTACCACGCTGGACGAGCGGTACTACCATGGTGGGCGCGGATGTAAAAAATTACGTCCGCCCCTACTACCGCACCGGAGCGGCACAAGGCCTGGGTGCCGCGGTACTACCGCTCCGGAGGGGCGGTACTACCATGACACCCAGCGGTACTACCGCTTGTACCTGTGGTACTACCGCAAGTACAGCAGTAGTCGCCAAGTTTCCGCACAACCAAGATAACGAAGGGCAGCTCCATAGTGCAGGGAAAGGAGGGACACGTGTTGATTCCACCCAAACCTTTCCGACGCGGACCCCCTCTTAATAGTATGGCTCTCCTACGACTCAACTCCACCAAAGAGAAACGTAGAACAACGCCGACTTCAATAGTCTCCGAGGGGCACCGAATCGTCTTGTGCCTAGTGATGAAGTATCTGAGAGACTCAAGGCACACGATTAGTCCGCAAAAGCATTGTCATCAATCACCAAAACACTTAAGGGATAAATATGCCCTTACAATCTCCCCCTTTTTGGCGGATTGGTGACAACACGGGATTTGCACAAAGATAAGATAATTTGAGAGCAGGGGAAAACCCCACCTCTCTAAGATATAGCACAATATAACACATGCTTGCTAGGATAGATAGAGTGCAAAGTAAAGTAACCAAGGTCCAAACGAGAAAGTGGCAAATAGTTCGACTGAGAAAGCAGCAAACACACGACACACACGACTCACAAAGTCGCAAATCCCTACACTCTCTCCCCCTTTGGCATCGAGACGCCAAAAAGGCAGAGAGGACACCTACACACACGAGGTGGCTCAAGCAGAGAACTCGTCCCAGCCCTCTCCGTCGGTCTCCTCGGCAGCTGGGGTGGTCTCCTTGACATCCTCCTCAGACTCTGTCCACTTGTAACCTTGCTTCTCCATCCACTCGGCCTCAGGAGTGATGCGCTCCTCAGACCCGCCAGACACTTCCTCACCATAGAGCTGCAAGACCTTGTTGTGCCGGCGACGACTCTCCTTGGACTCCACGTGAGTCCTGTACTACCCCTTGGCTTGCATGCAGAACAGTGTCTTCATCTTGTCCTTCAGCTTCTGGGCCCATGATGGCATAGGGGCACTCTGGGAAGGCCTATCAGCACGGCCCTCAGCAACATCCTCTGCGCCAGCATCCTCCTCATCAACAGCAGCCCGAGCAGCAGTCGCATCGGCACGAGTAGCGGTGTTGGCCCAGTTGGATTTGATGCGCAGACAGATGGGCTCATGGCAAATCCAGTCAGGAGCAAGGAACTCCTCATCAGGGTACATCTTCTCCCAAGTCTTCGAGATCAGCCGAAACAGATAGGGCCCATAGATAGGCACCTTGCGGTTGAATACTGCAAACCGAAGCTCACACCACATGATGTGTGAGACATCAAGTGGCTGAGACTGAGTCGAACGAGCCTCCTGGCAGATGAGCATCATATCCACCATATAGGCATGAACTTGTCTTTGTCACCGATGCGTGGGAACAAAGAGTTGCGGAAGATGCGGTACATGATATCCAGAAAGGGGTTGAGTACCAAAGTTGTCTTGCCATTGGCGAGCGCCTTCTCAACCATGAACGGGGTGAGCTTGTCCTTGTTGGCTGAATCATCATTGCCATGGGGACGAACACCTACTGGAGTGTTAAGCCCTTCATCAGGAACCTGAAGCAAATCCATGAACTCCTTCCAGGTAGCAGACAGTTGGCAGCCATTGGTCATCTAGGTCATCCTTCTTTCTTCATTGGGGAGAAAGTACACTGAGGCAAAGAACTGACAGATAATCTCAGGGTCATAGTCCAAGTGGAAAGAGATCACATGCTCAATGCCAAACTGCTCCACCAAGTCCAGAGCCTCTCCAAAGTAGTCACAGAACTTGTCCTTCCTCATGTGGTGCATATCAATCCACTTCACCTCCACATAGGTATTCTGCTTGTTCTTGATGACATCCAGATATATGTTGGTCTGTGTCTTGTTCTAGAACAGCTCACAGCCTCTGACAGTGGACCGCGGATGCACATAGGGGTGAAGCTGCCTGAGACGAACATACTCAGTGGGGGCGATCTCATCCATGCCCTTAGTGGGCTCCTTGTGCTAGCTAGCAGAGGTCTTGACATTGCGCTTGGACGCAGATGATCCCTCTGGGACTTCTCCTGGGTTGCGCAGACGCTTGGAGCCAGTGTCATGATTGGGATTGGACCGGCGAGAGCCACCACCTGAGACAGACACGCAAAGCACCAAAACAAAAATGCAAAGAAGATCAATGCAAAGTCCATGAAAAAGCACAGGAAACTCATAGAAGGCATACGAGAAAGTTGGCATGCGATAGATGTGAGACACGGTAGAACTGCCACTGTCTGCGGTACTAAAAGATTAGTACAGCTCCAGACGCGGTAGTACCGTGCGAGGTCACGGTAGTACCGTGGCTGGAGCGGTAGTAAGCTCTTAGTACCGCACATGGCACGGTAGTACCGCACAGGGCGCGGTAGTACCGCTCCCGAGGGGCGGTAGTACCATGCAAGCGGTAGTACCGCGCCATACGGGCGGTAGTACCGCGTCGCGTCAGATCTAACACGTGATTTGAATTTGAAAAGAACCGCGAAACAATGGCGGTGCTACAGTGATCAGATCTAGCGCAAGACAACAATACAAGTATAAATCCTATGCAATACCACACTCCTTCATCCTACTCTTGCAGAGATTAAGCCTATGAATCTCAAGAACACACAAGCCTCCCCCAAAACCTAATAGCACCAAACACAATCAAAGGGAGAGGGAGTTGGGGAAAAACCTTGGTCCATGGCAAGAGCACGTGGTGGGGAACGATCCCACCGGTCGGAATCACGGGAGGGCAGCCGGTGGAGGAGATCCGGCGACGAACGCCGGCTCCGTTCTTGAGCACGGGAGAGGAGGAGACGACGTGGAGTGAGAGGACACGAATGGGTATGGGGAGTTAGAACTCCCCCTGCCCGTCCTTATCCCCACACGCTCGAACCGGCGCGGTAGTACCGTGGATCATCACGGTAGTACCGCTCGGGCGGAAGTACCGCACCGAGGCGGTAGTACCGCTCAACCAGGCGGCAGTAAAAAATTACTGCCGCGTGGGGACGGTAGTACTGTGCTCCCACCAGCGGTAGTACCGTGGCAGGCCGCGGTAGTACCGTGGCCGGCCGCGGTAGTACCGTGAGCTCAAGACACCGCGGGTTTCAAACAAGAGAGAAAACCGCCTTTGCACGGGAACTTTTCACACACAAGAAACCACAAGAACACGCACAGACCAGAGGTAAGAGGACAGCAGGAAACCCCCAAGCGACAAAGCCTCTCGAGGAGAGAGGGCGGTGGCCGAAGCCACCTATGTTTGAGTTGGATGGTATGGCACCGCGAAGAATTATCCTTGGGCCCATGACCAAAACTCGTCTTTGAAGCACAAGTACCATCAAAAATGGCTAATGTGAAAGAGGTGATCTATTTATGCATAATGGGGGGGAGGGAGAGTTCATTGAGAGTACAACACTCCCCCTATGTCCATGCCTACACCTAAACTAGACAACAAGTTGAGTGTGGTGGGGGTGCATGGTTTCAAGTCACATTGCTCAAATCAATGATATTTAGCTCATGCCTTAACTCGCAAAATCTTGCGAGGTTATGGTAGTACCGGGGTTGGAGCGGTGGTAAAAATTTAGTGCCGCAGCGAGTGCGGTAGTACCGCGCCAGACGGGCGGTAGTACGGGACAAGCGGTAGTACCTTGCCAGACGGGTGGTAGTACCGCACCGCGTCAGATCCAAACGAAAATTTGAATCTGAAAAGAACCGCGAAACCACGGCGGTGCTACGGTGATCAAATCTAGCACAGGACAAAAAGACAAGTGTAATCCCTACGCAATACTACTCTCCTTCATCCTACTCTTGCATAGATTGAGCCTAAGAATCTCTAGAACACACAAGTCTCCCCCAAAAACCTAGAGGCAAAGAACACAACAAAAACGAGAGGGAGTTGGGGAAAGACCTTGGTCCATGGCAAGAGCACGTGGTGGGGAATGATCCCACCGGACAGAATCACGTGAGGGCAGCCGGAGGCGGAGATCCGGTGACGGACGCCGGCCCCGTTCTTGAGCATGGGAGAGAGAGAGAGAGAGATGATGCGGGGGAACTGATGAAAGGGTATGGGGGAGTTAGAACTCCCCCTGCCCGTCCTTATCCCCACGCGTCTATGACGGCGCGGTAGTACCGCATATCATCGCGGTAGTATCGCTTGGGCGGAAGTACTGCACCGAAGCGGTAGTACCGCGCTCCCAGGCGGCAGTAAAAAATTACTGCCGTGTGGGGGCGGTAGTACCGTGCTCCCCACACGCGTTAGTACCGTACCTGGCTGTGGTAGTATCGTGAACTCAAGAAAAAGCAGGTTTCAACAAAAGAAAAAGATCTTTGCAAGGAAACTTTTAGCACAAGGGACACCACAAGAACAGGCACAACCCAAAGGCAAAAAGACAACAAGGAACCACCACATGACACAACCTCTCAAAAGGAGAGGGCGGTGGCCGGAGCCACCTATGTTTGAGTTAGTTGGTATGGCACCGCGAAGAATTATCCTTGGGCCCATGACCAACACTCGTCTTTGAAGCACAAGTACCATCAAAAATGGCTAATGTGAAAGAGTTGATCGATTTATGCATAATGGGGGGAGGGAGAGTTCATTGAGAGAACAACACTTGCCCTATGTACATGCCTACACCTAAACTAGACAACAAGTTGAGTGTGGTGGGGGTGCAAGGGTTCAAGTCACATTGCTCGAATCAATGATATTTAGCTCATGCCATAACTCGCGAAATCTTGCTTCATCCAAGGGCTTCGTGAAAATATCTGCAAGGTTATCATGAGTGTTGACATACTTGAGCTCGATCTCCCCTCGCCTAATGTGATCCCCGATGAAGTGATACCGAATCTCGATATGCTTTGTCTTGAAGTGTTGCACCGGGTTGAGAGAAATCTTGATGGCACTTTCATTGTCACACCAAAGAGGCACTTTGTCACAAATGACACCGTACTCCTTTAAAGTTTGCCTCATCCATAGGAGTTGAGCACAACAACTACCGGCCGCCACATACTCCGCTTCGGTGGACGAGAGAGACACACAACTTTGCTTCTTGGAATACCAACTTACCAAAGAGCAACCAAGAAATTGGCACCCTCCGGAAGTGGACTTCCTATCCACTTTGTCTCCCGCCCAATCAGAATCTGCGAACCCTTCAAGCTTGAAGTTTGCTCCTCTTGGGTACCAAAAGCCAAAGTTTGGGTATGGGCCAAATATCGAAAGATTCGCTTCACCGCCACAAAGTGACTTTCCTTTGGTGCGGCTTGAAAACATGCACACATCCCCACATTCAACATGATATCCGGTCTAGATGCACAAAGGTAAAGCAAGGAGCCAATCATGTAGCGATATTTCTTTTGATCCACCGCTTTACCATTGGGATCGATGTCAAGTTGGCACTTGGTAGGCATTGGTGTAGTAGCCGGCTTGACATCACTTGGCTTGAATCTTTTAAGCATGTCTTGAGTGTATTTGGCTTGGTTGATGAAGGTTACTTCTCTTCTTTGTTTGATGTCGAAACCAAGGAAGAACTTCAACTCTCCCATCGAGGACATCTTAAACTTGGAGGTCATGAGAGCGGCAAATTCTTCATTGAAAGCTTTGTTAGGAGAACCAAAGATAATATCATCAACATATAGTTGGCATACAAACAACTCCCCGTTGACCTTCTTAGTAAAAAGAGTGGGGTCGATTAGCCCCACCTCAAATCCACGATCTTGTAACAACTCGGTAAGGTGGTCATACCACGCACGTGGGGCTTGTTTAAGGCCATAGAGTGCCTTATCGAGTTGATACACATGATCCGGAAAGTAGGGATCCTCGAACCCGGGGGGTTGCTTGACATAGACCAACTCATTAATAGGATCATTAAGAAAAGCACTTTTCACATCCATTTGTTGCAACTTAAAGTTGTGATGGGAAGCATAAGCAATCAACAAACAAATGGATTCAAGACGAGCAACGGGAGCAAAGGTTTCACCGTAGTCGATACCCTCGACTTGGGAGTAGCCTTGTGCTACCAATCTCGCCTTGTTGCGAATGATGTTCCCATGAGCATCTTGCTTGTTCTTGAAGATCCACTTGGTTCCAATGACGTTGTGGTTCCCGGATGGTCTTGGCACCAATCTCCACACCTTGTTGTACTCAAAGTTGTTGAGTTCTTCATGCATGTCATTGAGCCAATCCGAGTCTTCGAGCGCCTCATAGACCTTTTGGGGTTCAACACAAGAGACAAACGCGTGATGTTCACAATAGTTTGCCAATTGTCTACGAGTGCTTACCCCCTTTCTTAGGCTTCCAACCACATTTTCCATGAGATGGCCTTGGGTGGTGAGCTTGGAAGCAATCTTCGCGGCACGACGCTCTAATTCCTCCTCGGCTGTGGAAGGAGGAGGGTTGACTTGATCATCTTGAGCGCCATCTTGAGCTTGTTCTTGATCTTGAGGTTGCTCTTGATCTTGAACTTGCTCGAGGGGGAGAACTTGACCTTGGGCATCATTTAGAGGTTCACCACCGTCTTGAGGTTGATCTTGCCCTTGGTCTTGTTCACGAGGTTGAGGGCCTTCACTTTGTTATTCGGAAGCGTGTGGGTCTTGATGAGGTGATGGCTCTACTTGAGTAGAGCATTGTCCTTGTCCTTCGGCCACAAGGGGTTCCTCAATGGGTAGGATTTGACCAATACACATTCTTCTTATGGCTTGGGGAGGAATTTCATCACCTACATCATAAGTACCACTTTGCTCCACTTGGGAGCCGTTATTTTCGTCAAACTCCATGTTACATGTCTCCTCAATGAGTCCGGTGGACTTGTTGAGGACACGGTAAGCATGAGAGTTTGTAGCATAACCAACAAATATGCCCTCATGAGCTCTAGCCTCAAATTTAGACAAACGAACACCTTTCTTGAGAATGAAACACTTACAACCGAACACCCGGAAGTACTTGAGGTTGGGCTTGTTGCCGGTGAGTATCTCATAAGGAGTCATGTTCAAGCCTTTGCGAAGATAGAGCCGATTGGATGCATGACATGCGGTTTTGATGGCTTCGGCCCAAAAGTTGTATGGAGACTTGAACTCCGCCATCATGATCCTTGCCGCATCCATCAACGTCCGGTTCTTCCTCTCCGCAACACCCTTTTTTTGAGGGGTATAAGGTGCAGCATATTGATGCTTGATCCCCTCATCACTAAGAAACTCATCCAAGGTGTAGTTCTTGAACTCGGTGCCGTTGTCACTTCTTATTGTCAAGCTCTTTGCATCATGTTGACGTTGAGCTTCATTTGAAAAGTCGATGACGGTTTGTTGAGTCTCACTCTTCCTCTTGAAGAAGTATACCCAAGTGTATCTTGAATAATCATCCACAATCACCAAGCAATACTTTCTCCCTCCAAGACTTTCAAAAGATGGAGGCCCGAAGAGATCCATGTGAAGGAGCTCCAAGGGTCTCTTCGAGTAGATGATGGTTGAAGGAGGGTGAGCCTTTTCATGAAGCTTTCCTTCGATACAAGCACTGCAAGCACGATCTTTGGCAAAACTAACATTTGTTAGTCCACGAACATGGTCCCCCTTGAGAAGACTTTGCAAAGATCTCATATTGACGTGGGCTAAACGGCGATGCCAAAGCCATCCCACGTCAACTTTAGCCATTAGGCATGTCGCGGTCTTAGTGGGTCGCTCCAAAAAGTTAATCACGTAGAGACCGTTCTCGACATGCCCAACAAAGGCTACTTTAAGAGTCTTGCTCCACAAGAGGGCCACAATATCAATATCAAAGAATGTAGTAAAGCCCATGAGTGCAAGTTGACGAACGGAAAGTAAATTGAATGCAAGGGACTCAACAAGCATGACCTTCTCGATCATGAGAAATGACAACCTTGCCGAGACCCAATACCTTAGAATGTGATGCATCACCCCACTCGACATTGGTGGGCATAGATGGAATCTATTGCACGTCCACCACCAAGTCCTTGCTCCCGGTCATATGATTTGTTGCTCCACTATCCAGCAACCATGATCCCCCACCAGAAGCAAACACCTACACGAGATCAATGCTTGGTTTTAGGTACCCATTTAGTAATGGGTCCTTTGATGTTAGTAACAAGGGTCTTGGGAACCCAAATAGACCATTCAATGTACTCATAAGAAGAACCAACAAATTTAGCATAAACATGTCCATCACTAGCATG
Organism: Triticum dicoccoides; assembly: GCF_002162155.2. Lineage (NCBI taxonomy): Eukaryota > Viridiplantae > Streptophyta > Magnoliopsida > Poales > Poaceae > Triticum > Triticum dicoccoides. Next base: position 423,740,001 of record NC_041393.1, on the reverse strand, counting down.
GCACAACACATATTACGGGTTAAAATCGCCGGCTTTGTTTGAGGAAATGCCTTTGCCCTTTTGGACATCAACTCCTTTCACTTTCTCCTTCTTCTTCTTAGGAGAACCATCTCCCTCTTTCACAAACGTTTGTTTGAGAGGAGGAGGACGTTTGGTCTTGATGTTCTTCTTCTTCTTGCTCTTGGACTTGGGTGCAAACCCAATTCCTTCTTTGGCCACAACTTCCTTTTGATTGCTCAAAAGGTCGTTGAGGTTCTTCTCACCTTGAATGCAAGTCACAAGGCCTTTCTCAAGTTGGTCCTTCAACTTGGCATTCTCCTCCACAAGATGCACATGCTCACAACATGGGTTAGTAGCACATGCATTATCAATTAATACCATATGAGGAAAAGTGGCCTTTTCTTTGATTAGCTTAACTTGGAGTTGAGCATGAGACTCTTTGAGGTTAGCATGAGTACCCTTCAAGACCTTGTGGGCCTTGTCAAGTATCTCAAACTCCTCCTTGAGTCTAGCATGATCAACCCCAAGTTTAGCCTTCTCGGAGGTTAGCACACGAGACACGACAAGAGCATGATCAAGATCTTTCTTTAACTTAGCATGGTCATCATTGTGTGACTCCTCAAGAGTCAAACGATGCACACGCTCTTCCTCAAGAGCATTAGAGAGATCCGATATCTCATCGGCATAGTCATGACTATGACCTTCCATCTTGGAGATGGTTTCTTCGTGAGCCTCGATCATGTCATTGGCCTCACCAAGTTGTTCCAAGAGAGCAACAAAGTGCTTCTTAGACTTTCCCTTGAGCTTACTCATAAAAGTCTCAAATTCATTCACTTCCTCATTAGACTCAACAAGTTCATCAATGCAATCCTCAAAGGAGGGATTAGTAATGATGGTGGTTGTGATGTTGGGGGTTACCTTGTTTGAAGCTTTAGCCATGAGGCATCTGGCGGTGATGTTTTCGTTGGGTGATTCGAAGAGAGACACCCGGGGAGTAGTAGCAATGGCAACGGACGCCATGGCCATTGCTTCTTCATTTTCATCATCATCGTCATCCTCTTGGTATTCTTCTTGAACCACCAACCCACGAGTGGGAGTCTTCTTGGCGAAGTTGTTCTTGTTGGGGAAGGACTTGGCTTTGTCTTTTCGGATGAACTTGCCACCGTTGTCTTCCCGCTTCTCGTAGGGACAATCCGCAACGAAATGGCTCACATTCCCACAGTTGAAGCAAGTTCTAACTCGTTGCTTGCCCTTGACGCCACTTGAGTTGTTCTTGTTGAAGTTGGGTCTTGAACTCTTCTTGCTCCAAAATTGTCTTGAAGCAAGGGCCATGTGCTCATGGTAATCAAACTTGGTGTCTTCGGGGTTGCTTTCCTCATCTTCCACTTCTTCCTCTTCTTCCATAGTAACCTTGGCCTTCAAAGCAAGGCTAGGCTTCTTTTCTCTTTGAGAATGGAGCACCGCATTGTCGGCGGTCTTGTCCAAGATGCTCATTGCAACGAACTCATCCAACACTTCACTTGAGGTCATGGAGTGGAAGTCCGGTTGTTGACGAATGACGGAGGACATGGCCTTGTTGTAGGGCATCATGGCCTTGAGAAACTTCCGCTTGATCCAATTGTCATCCGTGTCCTTGCTTCCATGATCTCGAAGTGCGACCGCGAGTTTGGTCACTCTTCGGAAGAGCTCACGAGGTTCTTCATCTTCTTTCATTGCAAACTCATCGGCTTCATCTTGCACCACTTCATAGTTGGAGCGTTGAATGCTAGCACTTCCATGATAGAGACCCTTGTCGGTGTCAAAACCGGCGGATCTCGGGTAGGGGGTCCCGAACTGTGCGTCTAGGCGGATGGTAACAGGAGACGAGGGACACAATGTTTTTACCCAGGTTCAGGCCCTCTCGATGGAGGTAATACCCTACGTCCTGCTTGATTAATATTGATGATATGGGTAGTACAAGAGTAGATCTACCACGAGATCAATGAGGCTAAACCCTAGAAGCTAGCCTAGTGTATGATGGTTGAGATGTAATGTTGTGTCCTGCGGACTAAAGCTCTCCGGTTTATATAGACACCGGAGAGGCTAGGGTTACACAGAGTCGGTTACAATGGTAGGAGATCTACATATCCATATTGCCAAGCTTGCCTTCCACGCCAAGTAAAGTACCTTCCGGACACGAGCCGGAGTCTTCAATCTTCTATCTTCGTAGTCTGGGAGTCCGGCGGATATCGATAGTCCGGCTATCCGGACACCCCCTAGTCCAGGACTCCCTCAGTAGCCCCTGAACCAGTCTTCAATGACGATAAGTCCGGCGTGCATAATGTTCGGCATTGCAAGGCGGGTTCCTCCCTTGAATAGTCCGGAGAAGATAATGAACACCAGGATAGTGTCCGGCTCTGCAAAATAATTTCCACATTCCAACGTAGAGAGAATAAAACACACACTTAATCCAATCTGCTGACGTATTACGCAGCGTGATGTCACACCGCGGCCAAGCCCTCGTTTGAATTGTTTTTATGGTTCCGCCTCAGCACGTTTAGCGAAGCGGCATCCTTGGCACGTCCTGTCGAAGCAGAGATCGTGTTCCCTTTTATTCCGGGATCCTCATCAATACGTGCGTGGGTAACCCAACCGTTCCCGTCGCCACGCCTCCTCTATCGAAGGGGAATCCCGAACGGTCACGGAGACGGCCCTTGGTATTATTTCCCCTTTATAAGAGGACCAAGGCCTGTCCTTGTCTTTTAACCTCGCATCGAATCTTTCCTCTGCTCCTAGTTCCAACACCAAGAGCTTCAGGCTCGAGCGCTTCGGATCTGTAGCAATGTCCGGTTTCGACCTCCAGGGCCGGTGGATGCCCTCCTCCGTCATGGAGGAGGACATATTGAAGTTGCGTGAGGCCAAGTACCTGGCCTATGAAGTTTCGCACAGGTTGCCTGCCCCAGGGCAGGCCGTGCCAGCCCCCGAGCCCGGCGAATACGTCGTTTTCGCATCTCACCTCCGTCGGGGGTTAGGCTTCCCGACGGATCCCTTCGTGAGGGGGCTCATGTTCTACTACGGGCTGGACTTCCACGACTTGGCTCCGGAGTCTATCCTCCATATCTCCGCATTCATCATCGTCTGCGAAGCCTTCCTCCGCGTCATCCCCCACTTCGGCCTGTGGCTGAAAACATTCAAAGTGGAGCCAAAAATGATGGGGGGGCGTCAAGCGGAGTGCGGCGGGGCGACCATAAGCAAGAAGGTCGATGCCCCGTGGCTCGAAGGTTCCTTCCAAGAGGAACAGGGATTGTGGCAGCAGGAGTGGTTCTACATCACCACTCCAAGGGGCAGCAAGCAGAAGTCGCCGCCCTCCTTCCGCCCGGGACCTCCACGGCAACTGATGTCGTGGGTCAACCAAAGGCTCAACTGGGGGCCTTCCAAGGACGTGCCCGCACTGCAGGGCCGGATTCAGGACCTCCGAGCAAGGGAGATCAATCTGGTCAAGGTGATGCAGGTCATGCTAACTAGGCACCTCCTACCCTGCAAACGTCGTCCTCTCCGGTTATGGGAGTTCAATCCGGAGGGACCTCGTATCCTCCAGCATTTCATGGGTGCAACACCCTTGGAGATGTACGAGCTGTTCTTCGGACCGCAAGTGGCGTGTCCGGATTCGGCCGAGGATGCGGGTCTAAGCCGCGATCGTCCGGATACTCAGGTAAATAGCTCAAAGCCCGGACATCCTGTTTTGTATGCCTTTCAAGAGATCGTCTCCTTACCCTTTGTTCTTTTACAGGAATGGGTGGCGCGATCAAAGCTGATAAGGTGTCCGGCCCCCCTCCCAGAGACCGCACTGGAGCCCGTGCTGGTCAGAATGTTGGAGGTTGCGCCCACAGAGGGGGGCGACGGGGGAGATAAAGGAGCTAACACTTCGTCCAAAGGGGCGACTGAAGAGGAGGGAACCAAGGATCTCTCCCTTCAGGGGGAGAAGAGGACCGCCTCCGAAGATCCGGAGGCCCCAGCCCCTAAGCGTGGGAAGAAATTCCCACCGGGGGGTCCGGCGTCTGGAGAGAATCCGGGCGCGCAATCATCGCCCAAGGACCAGCCCTCCAACGAGCCGTGAGTATGAAAGAGGAAGTTTAATGAAAAGGTACCTTCGTTTATGCTTCTGTAGGTAACCGAAATATTTATATCGCAGTTCGGATCTGCAGCCGTCTCAGATGAGTTCGTCCTCGGGGGATCTTCTTCCGGAGATGATGGAGAGCGATACGCCTCCATCCGACGCGCCGCCAAATGAGGCAGGCGAGCCCGAAGTGTCGTCACGGAGGGCGTCCCCAAGTCCGGAGGGGTCGAAGAGTTCAACACCCACCAGAGCCCGGCCGGGAGGACTGAAGAGTTTGCTTGAGAGGGCGTCCATTTCAGAAGATCACTGTGCGTTAATGCGTATGGTGATTGGAAGGATTTCGTCCGCTGAAAGCGGGTTGCATGACGCTGCCATGAGCTTGCTGGCGGGATTTGAGGTATGCGAAAATAGCGTACCCCTTTGTTTTTTAACAGTTGTGCATATAAAAAATGCACCCTGTATAGATAGTAGCCCCTGAGACTCGGTAGGTTGTCGAAGACGACAGCGTGCCGAGGATCGAAAATCTAAATATCTCAGGTAATAAATATCGCCGTTCTGATACAGGTGGCGGATAGTCCGGGGGCCAGCCGGACTGATCAGTTTGCCGAACTAAGTCGGCAACTGGACATGGCAGATGTTGACATAGCACTTGTCAATCAGCGACTTGACGAGTCGCAAGGTAAATAAATTCTCCACAACTGCTTTATTGGGTGGGTTAAAGCCCTCCTCTGATAAGTTATATGCTGTTTATACAGACAGTGCTGCTGCTGTGGAGAGACTTCGGGCCGATCTTGCACAAACCAAGGAGCAAGCCCGAAGGAGTGATGCGGCTGCCGCGTGGGCGGCCGAGGAGTTGAAGGCCGAAAAGGCTGCGCACTGCCTAAGCAGGGCGGAGGTGGCTGGATTGGCCAAGAAATTAAAGGATGCTACCGACCGTAGCGAGGCTCTTGAAAAGGAGCGCCTATCGAAGCGGGAAGACCTGAAGAAGGCCACCACCGAGACCAAGGATGCCCGCTCTGCAATGCGGGCTATGAAGGAGGAGCTGCGCCAAGCCGGAGAAATCACGGCTGGCAGGCCGTTTCTTATGCGTCGCCGGTTTATGGATGCCAGGTATGCCCAATTTGAAAAGCAGTGGAGTTTGGAGGATCCTTACATGGACTTGGCTGCTAGTGCGGCTGACGCCGTTAAGCACTTCCGGAGCCAGGGGGATCACGAGGTGGAAGAGTTATATTGGACTCAATTCCACAGTCCGGATCGCCCTCTTCCGCTGTCGGACAGGTTGGCCAAATGGGCCGAACTGAATAGACTGTCCGGGCTGGCTATGACTGACATCGTGGCCCATGTGTGGCCAGAGAGGCCCAAGGCGACGAGCTATTTTGGCCTACTGCAGTAGTTCCTTGGGGCGGTGCCGCATATCAAGGAGATGAAGCGGTCGGCCTGCATCGAGGGCGCGCGGATGGCTCTGGCCCGTGTAAAGGCGCAGTGTCCGGAGATGGATGCCACCGCTGTTGCTGCCCAGGGTTCAGATGGGAACCGGCTTCCTGCCGAACATTATTTTGGTGAAGTTATGCGCGCCGCTCGTATAATAGAGTCGCAGTGCTCGAAAAATTGAACATTCAATTGAACGCATTAACTTGTTTATGAATGATTATGGTATGAATGCTTTTTATACTTGTGCTTCCAAGTAGTAATACTTCTCCTTGCGGCCGTTTAAGTATACTTGTGTATAACCTGAAAGATGCAGTCTTCGGCTTCAGCCCCCTTGCACAAGGTGCTGGGGTGTTCGCAAAATAGCGCTTTTTCACACTTTAATCCGATGTCTCGGTCCTGTTATGAGGAGGTGGTAGCGTAGCGAACGAGGCAATCCGGACTATAATGCTTTATCTCTTTCACTTAGCCAATGGAGCTCGAGGGTGGGGCTACGATATAGCCCCTAATGGCACCGCACATCTCTGGATTCGGGGTGCGTATGTGCCTGACCGGGAAGCAGCCCTTCGTCAAAGCGGGGAATTCTAAACATTCCGTGGTCGATCAAGTGGCTGACCAGACTCTCGCTATATCATGACAGTCAGTTTTCGGCTTTCTCTACTGAGGTGCTCGCCCAGCCGAACTGGGGCACAATCGCAGTAGTTCTCCTGGTGCCGCGTTATCCGGGTGATACGGAACGTAAGGCAGCAAAACATAGGAGCCGGGCAAACCCAACATTTGACCAAAGACATGATTCGGAGCTGATGCATATAGTGCCCAACTTGAGACGCCGAACACTCCCTGAGGTGTTCGGACTTTATGATAACGGGCAAAATTATACCCTAAGCCCCTTGTGTCCGGGTACGGGCATTGTCTTCCGACGCGGCCAATGCCAAGTCGTCAGGCTCCGCCTCGGCTATAGGAAGAAACCGAGGCCGATTTAGCAACAAGAGACAGTGATAAAAAGGTCTACGTAGGGTCTTAATCTGAAAAGAATCCTTGCGACGGGTCCCTACTGCACGTCTGCGCCTGTGTCTCCGTTGTGCCGTTATCCTGGACGGGTACGCACGTTGCTCATCTGTAGAAAAGAGAGGAACATTTCAAAAACAGTTCGTGCAAAAATAATGCAAAAGAATAAGCGTAAATAATTAAGGCTAGGTTTATATGAAACAGATGTTAGTTGTGCGCGCAGCCCCTTGTGAAAAGGGTATGTGGCTAGGGAGCCCCTAGCCTGCTGAGTCCGGATTCGTCTATCCGAATCCGGGGTCTTTAAGTGACCCTCGCACTGAAATGGTGCCATGTGGACCGGGCATCTTAAGTGTGAGAGACGCGTAATGCGGTATGGCATTGAAGCGGACAAAAGCCTTTCGTCCTAATAGTGCTTGATGTTCACTTTTAAATGGGACGATATGAAAAATTAACTTTTCTCGTCGGAAATTGTTCGGTGATCCGAACACGACTTCGAGTAATATCGAGCCTGTGCACTTGGCGTAAGGGCCGGGCGTAACTCCTTTGAAGGAAGTGCGGCTGTGTCGAATTTTGGTAGGGTCTATCCCCATCCGACGGATTGTGTTTGAATATAGCAGGTTTAAGTCACTGCCTCCGTCCATTAGGACGTTTGTGAATTGTAGTCCGTCTATTATCGGATTCAATATCAGGGGAGTCCGTCCCGCGGTTCGAACACTTTTGGAATAATCCCGGTGGTCGAAAGTGATTGGTTTTGATATCCAATCTCTATGGTTTGCGGGGTCGGACCGTGCGAGGCTCTTTTTAGAAAGTGCCGCACTGTTTTTCCGTGTCCTCACATGAAGTGAGTTTACTGCTTTGACCCCTTGTGGGAAAGTCTTTTGTTTTCCGGTGCCCTGCTGGCGGGGTTTATCTTCTTCGCTTGACGCGTTGAGCCCCTTGCGTTCGGCGTTTAGTCGGCCGGACTGTTTGAAAACCCAACAATCCCTGTGGGTGTGATTTGCAGGCCTTCCGGGGGTACTGTGGATTTGACAGATCCGACCCAGGATTTTATGTAGGTTGGACAGTTCGTCGCTGTCGTCCTTGATGGGTTGAGCTTTATTATTCGGCCGTGAGCTTTTAAATCCGGCGTTGACTGCCGTGCTCTTTGGGCTTTTCTCTTTGTTCCGGCGCTGATCTCTTCTGCGCCGTGATTTTCCGTTTCCATCTCTTATCTCGGATGTACTTGGGTCGCTGGTGCTGCTTCTTGCCAACCAGCTGTCCTCTCCTGCACAAAAGCGGGTCATGAGGCTTGTTAATGCGGTCATTGTCCTCGGTTTCTCTTGACCGAGGTGTCTGGCGAGCCATTCATCTCGGACATTATGCTTAAAAGCTGCTAAGGCTTCGGCGTCCGGACAGTCGACTATTTGGTTCTTTTTGGTAAGGAACCTGTTCCAGAATTTCCGCGCTGACTCTCCGGGCTGTTGAGTTATGTGACTTAGGTCGTCTGCATCCGGAGGCCGGACATAAGTCCCTTGAAAATTTGCTCTAAACGCTTCCTCGAGCTCTTCCCAACTTCCAATAGTGTTTTCTGGGAGGCTTTTGAGCCAATGACGAGCTGGCCCTTTGAGCTTGAGGGGTAGATATTTTATGGCGTGGAGATCGTCTCCTCTGGCCATATGTATATGCAGCATATAGTCTTCTATCCAGACTCCAGGGTCTGTTGTTCCATCGTAGGCTTCTATGTTGATGGGTTTAAACCCTGCTGGGAATTCATGTTCCAGCACTTCGTCTGTGAAGCATAGTGGGTGTGCGGCGCCCCTGTACTTTTACGTGCCGCTATCGTCGGACACTTGACGTGTTCCTTTGCTTATTGGGGCTTTCCTTTTGGGTCCGTAGATGGACCTGGCTGGGCCATTTGACGGTGGAGGCTTTATGGCCTCTTCGTCGAATTCTGGGAGCATCTTGCGCTTCGGGTAGCTCTTCGGTTGGTGGCTGTTGCCTTGTTTGTCTGCGGTTTTGAGCACTTTGCTCCATCTTATCCGGAGCGCGTCTTCCGCTGTGTTGAGCTTCCGCTTTTCCTCCTTCAGGCTTCTTGCTGTAGTGATGAACCTGCGTTTGCAAAGATCTTGTTTGACGGGCTCTTCGAGTTCGTCGTCATCGGGGCTTGATTCATCCTCGGAGGGAGGTACATAGTTGTGATCCTCAACCTTTTCTTCTGCCGCCCTTTCGTGAGGGCTTGCTTCTACATCCTCCTTCGCTGAATCTTGCTGGAGGGGTTTTTCTTCGGCACTCTCCGGAGTGTTATTATCTCCCGTGCCGGATTCTCCATTTTTGTTGTGGCGGGATTTAGAGCGGCGCCGTCGGCGTTTGGGTTGCTTCTTTAGAGAATCTTCCTCCGCTACTTTCTCGCCATCCTTTTCTTTTGGGGTATCCACCATGTAGACGTCGTATGACGAGGTGGCCTTCCAGTGTCTCGTGGGCACTAGGTTCTGATCGTCTCCGGCATCATCGTCCATAGCATCGATGTCCTCGGAGTCGTAGTCTAGCATGTCGGTTAGATCCTCGACGGTGGCTACAAAGTGGGTGGTGGGTGGGCTCCGAATTTCGTCGTCGTCCGAACTCCAACCGTCCTGCCCATAGTCCGGCCAGGGTTCTTCTGATAGCGAGAGATGCTTCAGAGAATTCAAGATATCGCCAAAAGGAGAGTGTTGAAAGATGTCCGCGGCGGTGAATTCCATAACCGGCGCCCCATCTGGCTTAATTGGCGGGGGCGCGGGAGGCTCGAAGTCCGGCGAGGAGTCCGGCGCCTCGGGATCATGAGTCTCGCAAGGGACAAAATTGGTATTCGGCTCTATCGCCGTAGATGTTGAAGCCCCCGGGGCGGCGTCTATCCACCGACCCTCGTCATGGGCAATCGGCTCCGGGCAAGTGGCCGGGGCGGATTTAAGTGCGGCCACCAAAGCACTGTCCGGTGGCAGAGCTAGATCATGCCCATCGTTGCAGTGCGGCGCGCTTGGCTGCGGCTCGAGTCCGTTGAAGATCAAGTCTCCGCAGTCACCGGCCGTGAAGTTTAAGCTTCCGAATTTGACCTGACGGCCAGGGGCGTAGCTTTCGATCTGCTCCAGATGGCCAAGAGAATTGGCCCGCAGTTCAAAGCCACCGAATACGAAGATCTGTCCGGGGAGAAAAGTCTCACCCTGGACAGTGTTGGAGGTTGAAGATGCCATCGAGCCTATTGGCGACGACACAGAGGAACTCTCAATGAAAGCACCAATGTCGGTGTCAAAACCGGAGGATCTCGGGTAGGGGGTCCCGAACTGTGCGTCTAGGCGGATGGTAACAGGAGACGAGGGACACAATGTTTTTACCCAGGTTCAGGCCCTCTCGATGGAGGTAATACCCTACGTCCTGCTTGATTAATATTGATGATATGGGTAGTACAAGAGTAGATCTACCACGAGATCAATGAGGCTAAACCCTAGAAGCTAGCCTATGGTATGATGGTTGAGATGTAATGTTGTGTCCTACGGACTAAAGCCCTCCGGTTTATATAGACACCGGAGAGGCTAGGGTTACACAGAGTCGGTTACAATGGTAGGAGATCTACATATCCGTATTGCCAAGCTTGCCTTCCACGCCAAGTAAAGTACCTTCCGGACACGAGCCGGAGTCTTCAATCTTCTATCTTCGTAGTCTGGGAGTCCGGCGGATATCGATAGTCCGGCTATCCGGACACCCCCTAGTCCAGGACTCCCTCAACCCTCGACACATTTCCATGCTTCTTTAGCCATGACATGGGGACGAAGATGAGGGAGATCTTCGGGAAGGATTGCATCTTGGATGATGAAGAGAGCACTCTCATTGAATTGATTGTCCACGGCTTCTCGAGGGGTGAAGTTGCTTGGGTCATGAGGATAAAAACCTTCTTCAATGTTTCTCCAAAGGTTAGTGTTAACATGTTTTAAATGATGCTTAAAGCGATAGACCCAAGAATCAAAATCTTCATGCTTCTCATATTTAGGAGGAGGACCGGCATGATTCAAATGAGTGGAGGGGATTGGCCCTCCATAAACCGGAGGTTCGACATGGGCAAAGATGCCGGTACCATTTCTACCACTAATAGAAGGACTCTTATCAATGTTAGCTTCCCCCTTGTCGGAGGGAGCATCCGTCACCTTGTTGGTGGGATCACCCACTTTCATCGGCGAGGTAGATTGTTTAAGTCCTTCTATGAATTCCTTAAACATGTCCTTGACCTCGGTCGCATGGAGGTTTTCAATGTTTCCAAAGCAACATTGAATTCCTCACGTGAGATCGAGTTACCCCCATCTCCCGTAGATGAGATCGGATTCGCACCGGAGTGCTCTCCCAGCTCATCTATGACATCAACCATACTCTTTGGATGGTAAAGTCCTTAAAAAGAGACGAGGCTCTGATACCAATTGAAAGGATCGATATGGTTGACTAGAGGGGGGGTGAATAGGCAACTAACAATTTTTAAGCTTTTCTTTACCAAATTAAACTTTGCAACAAAATAGGTTGTCTAGATGTGCAACTAGGTGAGCAACCTATATGATGCAAGAACAACTAGCATACAAGCAAGCAAGGAAGTAAGACAAGTAGGCTTGCAAAAGTAAAGGCACGAAATAACCAAGAGTGGAGCCGGTGGAGACGAGGATGTGTTACCGGAGTTCCTTCCTTTTAAGGGGAAGTACGTCTCCGTTAGAGCGGTGTGGAGGCACAATGCTCCCCAAGAAGCCACTAGGGCCACCGTATTCTCCTCACGCCCTCACACGATGCGAGATGCTGTGATTCCACTATTGGTGCCCTTGAAGGCGGCGACCGAACCTTTACAAGCAAGGTTGGGGCAATCTCCACAACAATCGGAGGCTCCCAACAACAACAACACCACGAAGCTTCACCACAATGGAGTATGGCTTCGAGGTGACCTCAACCGTCTAGGGTGCTCAACACCCAAGAGTAACAAGATCCGCAAGGGATAAGTGGGGGAATCAAATATCCTGTGGTGGAAGTGTAGATCGGGCCCTTATCACCCAATCCCGAGCAAATCAACAAGTTTGATTGGCTAGGGAGAGAGATCGGGCAAAAATGGAGCTTGGAGCAACAATGGAGCTTAGAGGTGGAAGAGGTAGTCAACTAGAGGTAGAAGACACCCGTTATATAGTCGTGGAAAAATCCAACCGTTATCCAACATGTTCAGCCCGCGACACACGGTACTACCGCTCCAGGGGTGTTGTACTACCGCGAGGCAGCACGGTACTACCGTGGACGACCACGGTACTACCGCGGCAGCAGCACAGGCCGGAACTAGCCTGACTAAGGGGCAGTACTACCGCTGGCGCGGTACTACCGCTCCCCCTTGCGGTACTACCGCAAGGCAGGAGAGTCACGGCCTGGGAAGGGCGCGGATGAAATAAATTACATCTGTGCCTACTTCCGCTGAAACTAGGGTGGTGCAAAAACCCGACGCGGTACTACCGCTCGCGAGGCGCGGTACTACCATTGCCGGCGCGGACGTAAAAAATTACATCCGCACCTACTACCGTGACACTGCGGTACTAGGTTGGATGGCCACGGTACTACGACTCCTAGGGAGCGGTACTACCGTGAGCCCCAGCAGTACTACCGCGCTGGACGAGCGGTACTACCGTGGTGGGCGCGGATGTAAAAAATTACATCCGCCCCTACTACCGCACCAGAGCGGCACAAGGCCTGGATGCCGCGGTACTACCGCTCCGGAGGGGCGGTACTACCGTGACACCCAGCGGTACTACTGCTTGTACCTACGGCACTACCGCAAGTACAACAGTAGTCGCCAAGTTTCCGCACAACCAAGATAATGAAGGGCAGCTCCAAAGTGCGGGGAAAGGATGGACAAGTGTACGTGTTGATTCCACCCAAACCTTTCCAACGCGGCCCCCTCTTAATAGTACGGCTCTCCTACGACTCAACTCCACCAAAGAGAAACGTAGAACAACGCCGACTTCAATAGTCTCCGAGGGGCACCGAATCGTCTTGTGCCTAGTGATGAAGTATCTGAGTGACTCAAGGCACACGATTAGTCCGCAAAAGCATTGTCATCAATCACCAAAACACTTAAGGGATAAATATGCCCTTACAATTGTCTTCGCTAGGCTGAGCATCAACATGAACATTATCATTAACATTATCACTAAGTTCATGTTCATCACCTGATTGAGTTTCAGCGTCAGAAATAGAAATATCATTGGGATTCTCAGGTGTGCCTACAGTAGGTTCACTAGAAGCATGCAAAGTTCTATCGTCTTTCTTTTTCTTCTTTTTAGAAGAACTAGGTGCCTCTAAATTATTTCTCTGAGAATCTTGCTCGATTCTCTTAGGGTGGCCTTCAGGATACAAAGGTTCCTGAGTCATTCTACTAGTTCTAGTAGCCACTCTAACAACAAAGTCATTTTTATTATTTAATTCATCAAGCAAATCATTTTGAGCTTTAAGTACTTGCTCATCTTGAGTAGCAACCATAGAAGCATATTTGCTAACGAGGTGAAGTTCATCTTTAACTCTAGCCAGATTATCACTTACACATCCTATCTCGAAAGCATTATTCCTTAACTCTCTACCAACATAAGCATTAAAACTTTCTTGCCTAGCCATAAAGTCATCAAATTCATCTAAGCACGGGCTATGAAATTTAGTAGAGGGGATTTCAACTTTATCATATCTATAGAGAGAATTTACCTTTACTACCTGTGTCAGGTTATCAAGACAATGTGGTTCTTCAGGCGGTATATTAAGACCATGTATTTCTTCAATAGGAGGTAAATTCTTAACATCTTCATCTTTAATACCTTTTTTCTTTCATTGATTTCTTTGCCTCTTGCATATCTTCAAGACTGAGAAATAAAACACCTCCCTTCTTCGGAGTGGGTTTAGGAATAGGCTCAGGAGTTGGCTCAATTGGTTCAGGAATTACTTTAGGAATTGGCTCGGGAAGAGTCCAATTATTTTCATTAGTCAACATATTATTCAATAGTATTTCAGCTTCGTCGACTTTTCTTTCCCTGAAAACACAACCAGCACAACTATCCAAGTAGTCCTTGGAAGCATCGGTTAGTCCATTATAAAAGATATCAAGTATTTCATTTTTCTTAAGAGGATGATCAGGCAAAGCATTAAGTAACCAGAGAAGCCTTCCCCAAGCTTGTGGGAGACTCTCTTCTCTGATTTGCACAAAATTATATATTTCCCGCAAGGCAGCTTGTTTCTTGTGAGCAGGGAAATATTTAGCAGAGAAGTAATAAATCATATCCTGGGGACTACGCATACAACCAGGAGTAAGAGAATTATACCAAGTCTTAGCATCACCCTTTAATGAGAACGGAAATATCTTAAGGATATAATAATAGCGACACTTCTCATCATTAGTAAACAGGGTGGCTATATCATTCAACTTGGTAATATGTGCCACAACAGTTTCAGATTCAAGGCCATAAAAAGGATCAGATTCAACTAAAGTAATAATTTCAGGATCAACAAAGAATTAATAATCCTTATCAGGAACACAGATAGGTGAAGTAGCAAAAGCAGGGCCAGGTTTCATTCTAGCATTAAGAGACTGCTGCTTCCATTTAGCTAATAATTTCTTAAGATCATATCTATCATTGCAAGCAAAGATTTCCCTAGTAGCTTCTTCATTCATAACATAACCCTTAGGAACAACATGCAATACATAATCATTGGGAGAACCTTCATCATCACTATCATCAATAATAGGTTCTTCAGTAATTTCATTCCCCCTAACTCTAGCAAGTTGTTCATCAAGAAATTCACCTAATGGCAAAGTAGTATCACGCACAGAAGTAGTTTCATCATGCATAGCAGAATTGGCATCATCAATAACATGCGACATATTAGAATTCATAGCAGTAGCAGGTTTAGGTGTCGCAGGCCTACTAATAATGGAAGAAGAATCTAGTGCAGAGCTACATGGCAGTTCCTTACCTCCCCTCGTAGTTGAGGGCAAAATCTTGGTTTTAGCGTCTTTCAAGTTCTTCATAGTGATCAACAGATATAAATCCCAAGTGACTCAGAGAATAGAGCTATGCTCCCCGACACCGGAGCCAGAAATTAGTCTTGATAACCCACAAGTATAGGCGATCGCAACAGCTTTCGAGGGTAAAGTATTCAACTCAAATTTATTGATTCGACACAAGGGGAGCCAAAGAATATTCTTGAGTATTAGGAGTTGAGTTGTCAATTCAACCACACCTGGATAACTTAGTATCTGCAGCGAAGTATTTAGTAGCAAAAGTGGTATGCTAATAAGGTAGCGGTAGCAAAAGTAAAGATAAATGTTTTTGGGTTCTTGTAGTAGTTGTAACAGTAGCGACGGAAAAGTAAATAAGTGAAGAACAATATGTGAAAAGCTCGTAGGCAATGGATCAGTGATGGATAATTATGCTGGATGTGATTCCTCATGTAATAGCTATAACATGGGGTGACATAGAACTAGCTCCAATTCATCAAGGTAATGTAGGCATGTATTCCGTAAACAGTCATACGTGCTTATGGAAAAGAACATGCATGACATCTTTTGTCCTACCCTCCCGTGGAAGCGGGGTCCTAGTGGAAACTAAGGGATATTAAGGCCTCCATTTAATAGAGACCGGAACAAAGCATTAGCACATAGTGAATACATGAACTCCTCAAACTACGGTCATTACCGAGAAGTATCCCGATTATTGTCACTTCGGGGTTGTCGGATCATAACACATAATAGGTGACTATAGACTTGCAAGATAGGATCAAGAACACACATATATTCATGAAAACATAATAGGTTCAGATCTGAAATCATGGCACTCGGGCCCTAGTGACAAGCATTAAGCATAGCAAAGTCATAGCAACATCAATCTCAGAACATAGTGGATACTAGGGATCAAACCCTAACAAAACTAACTTGACTACATGGTAAATCTCATCAAACCCATCACCGTCCAGCAAGCCTACAATGGAATTACTCACGCACGGTGGTGAGCATCATGAAATTGGTGATGGAGGATGGTTGATGATGACGACGGTGATGAATCCCCCTCTCCGGAGACCCGAGCGTACTCCAGATCAGCCCTCCCGAGAGAGATTAGGATTTGGCGGCGGCTCCGTGTCGTAAAACGTGATGAAACTTTCTCTCTGATTTTTTTCTCCCCGAACGTGAATATATGGAGTTGGAGTTGAGGTCGGTGGAGGTCCAGGGGGCCCATGAGATAGGAGGGCGCGCCCCCTATCTCGTGGACAGCCTGTGGGCCCACTGGTGTTAATTATTTCGCCAAAAATTCTTATTAATTCCAAAAAGTGCCTCCGTGGATTTCCAGGACATTCCGAGAACTTTTCTTTTCTACACATAAAACAACATCATGGCAGTTCTGCTGAAAACAGCGTCAGTCCGGGTTAGTTTCATTCAAATCATGCAAGTTAGAGTCCAAAACAAGGGCAAAAGTGTTTCGAAAAGTAGATACGTTGGAGACGTATCAGCCAACGACGGCGCTGGCAACAGGCGAGAGTGGAGGCGTGCGGACGAAGGCGGCCGCAGGCGTGGCTGGCAGCAGACGTGCGAGGCTGCGGCGGGAGCGGGTTCGACCAACCGGAGGCGGGGCGCGGCCGCGGGAGCAGCCGCAGGCGATTGCAGGCAGCGGCAGGGGGTGCGAGGCCACATGAGGGCAGATGCAGGTCGCGGGCAGCAATGCGGCCGGGTGCTAGCAGTAGGGGGCGCGGCAGCGGGTGGCGGGGGCGCGGTTGCGCGGCCAGGACGATAGGTCGCGGCGGCCGAGCACAACGACCCAAGCGCGCGCGTACAGTTAGTCGTGCGTGGGCGGCAGCGACGAACGGGGCGGTGGCTACACAATGGTTATGAGGGGGGAAAGCAGGGGAAAAAGGCGGGTACCTCACAGAGATGACTATGGATGACTTGGGGTGGTCGGGGATGAGCTGACGTTGGCAAATCGAGGATGGCCGCCTCGGGTGCTCGAGGATGAAGACGACATGGTGGACGACAGTATGGCGTGATCCGATTCGCGAGAGTCGAAGGAGAGTATGAGGGCGTCGTGGAGGTTCTCTAGGTCACGAAGACGAGGCAAGGGGAGCTCGACGGCCACGGGTTTCATGGCGGCGCGGCGTCGGCTCCTCGGGTGGGTGCTCGGGGTGGAAGAAATGGCGTGCGGAGGGAGATGGGGAGGACGTGGGAGGGGATTGGGGCGTGCTAGGGTTCCAGTGTGGGTGAGAGGGGGAGCCCTAGTAGTCTTCGGGGAGGCCGGGATGCTCGGCACATGGAGATCCCCCGCAATGGATGCGTGGCCTTCGTCCATGGCGCCTCGGTGAACAGAGAGGTAGGAGGTAGTGGGGGTTGGGATGGCCTCGGGACGTGTTTTTGCAATATGGGCCAAAAGCCCGGGGTGCTCTCTTTTCTTATACCTTTTAAATTTCTTTTCTTTTTTCCCTTTTCACTGTTGTTTGTATCTTTAAGTTGGCAACACTTAATCTTTTGTTTAGTGTGAAACTTGAACCACAATTACTTGGCAATATTATGGGCTGGCTCAAAAAGTTTCAAAGCACTTGGGAGAGTTCAACTATTTTTACAAATTTAAATGGTCAAATAATTGCTCGTTTGTATGTTGTTATAATTACCATTGGCATTTTAAACATCTCCAAAAAAATTTGCTTAATGTACAATAAACAGAAGTACCACATGGTTAAATGGACTGAGATCTGTAAGCCTAAGGACCAAGGAGGCCTTGGGGTGATTTCCTCCAAGTGGATGAATATTTCCCTTCTGTCCAAATGGCTTTGGCAGATCCAGACTAATGAGGGCGGCCTGTGGCTTTTGATTATCCGTGCGAAGTATCTTCGCAGGCAACCGCTGGCCTTTGTAAGTAGATTAGGAGGATCCCAGTTCTGGCAATCGGTGATCCGCCTGCTACCGGTCTTGCGCATTGGGACCTCCATTAAAGTTGGCTCCGGATCAGCCACCTTATTCTGGCTGGATAAATGGTCCAGGCCGCGCCCCTTCGTGGAGCACTTCTTTGCATTATTCCCGATTTGTGTCCGTTCACAACTTTCTGTGGCCGTGGCCTTGGCAGACTTGGGCGCTATTGCCCTCCGCCGTACCTTCGGGGTGGTGGAGCTCGGGCAATGTGATGAATTGCTCGAGTGTATTTCCCTCCACTCCCCCTCCCTGGAACCCGACTCGTTGTCTTGGCATCTCGAGCCAAGCGGTAGATTCTCGACTAGATCCCTATACCGGGCGATTGTTCCCACCCCTGCTCCGGTGGAGCTCTCGGTGCTCTGGGAGATCAAACTCCCCTGGAAAATCCGCATATTTCTCCGGCAATGGGTCCAAGGTCGCCTGCCCTTGGGCACGGAGGTCCAGAAATGTAATGGCCCTGGGGATGGCCTTTGTCCCATTTGTTTGGTTCCGGAAGACTACAACCACATCATCTTTTGTTGCCCTGTGGTGCAGTTCCTATGGAGTTGCTTTCGGGAAGTAGTTGGTGGCAATTGGTGCCATGACAACCTCCCGGATTTGTTTGGGGAGGTTCTTAGGCTCCCGGGCGCTAGTCGCGGCCCCATTTTGGTAGCTTTAGGTACCCTTGCCTGGTCCCTTTGGTGTACCCATAATAAACTAGTCATCAAACATGTAATTCCGCGACATGTGACTGATGTGATCTACAAAATGTGTGGCTTCTTACAGATCTGGAGACCGCTTAGCAAATGGCGCGACCAGGATGTCATCGACAACATCATTGCAGGTCTTCACTCTTCGACTTCGGCTTTTTCTCCACCACTGCCGCCACCGCCACCGCCTCCCGAGCCGGATTAGATTGCCTTTTTTACTTTCTTTGGGGCTTGTCCTGCTGTGCCCCAGCATGACTCTATGACTTTATGTACTTTGTACTGTTGCGTTGGATGCTTGGTTCGTTGCTTTATAATATAAAGTGGGGGGGACCCTTTTTCTTTCATTATTTCTAACCTAAGGAACATTTTAGTTTTGCAGTTTGAAGAAATTTTATTTTGACTTTACTTTAAATTTGAATTTGTATTCGGGCTAGATCATAGTGAGGTTTTGAAAAATTAATTGCGATGACATGGCACCATTAGTGTGTGTTTACTGTAGCGTAACTACTGGGTGTTACAAATCTCCTTGACTACAAGATATCTCGTCCCGAGATTTAAGAGGCGTAGTAAAGGAGGAAGGTTCTGGTTACAAAATTCTAGTGAGTGTTCTCGGTCTTAGTTTCTCTTCTCGAAGAGGTCGATCCATTATGTTGAGGTCTTCATTTCTCTGCTTCAGGTCATCATGATGAAGCCAACATCCTTTCTTCGGGAACTCCATCATACTTACGAAAGGATAAGGGGGAAAAACTTGGGAAGGGCAGAGCTCAATACATGTTAGGTACCTGGGGGCTATCTCCATGGACGAGGAATAGAGGCATCTCTCGAGTTGATATTCAAGAAAGTCATCGAGAGAAGGGTAAGAAGGTGCAATACGAAGTCTCCAGTGGATAGGCAATCGTTTGTTGCCTGAAACAGAGTGAAAGGGGTTCAGAGCAATGGGAACATGTATTGTGTCTGATACCAGAATTGGTGATCTCTCGGAAGGTGGCTCATGAATTATGTACAAAGCCACGCGTGAGGAATAACTTTGGAATCGGGGGGTGTACATGGTAGTTAGATTTTGATCCTATGGAACTGTGGGTTATGGTCCCACCATGTGGTTTAAAAGTAGTAAAGGCGCTGGCATCTTGCACGTTTATTGTCGTGGAATAGTCACGACAGATGTCCTAGTGTGAGGACTTAGTCGTGGAGCCATCGCAACTAGGTTAGCTTAAAGGGGTTAAACGGGACAAAGGACACATGAGTTTATACTGGTTCTGCCCCTTGCGGTGAAGGTAAAGGCCTAATCCAATTTGAGGTGCTACTGCTTATGTCTTGATTACCAGGGAGCGAATCCGCTTGACCTAGCTTTTGATCTGTTGCTTCTTGCCTTGAACCGCTGCCGAGTCGTCCCTTTATATACACAGGTTGACGCCCAGTGGCTCATGGAGTCCCAGCCGTCTCATAGACAACGTGTCTGGCTCGGTGACTATCTATACATGCCTTACAATACAAGTCTTACACATATGGTGGTCTACTTTTATGGGCCTTTAGTCACCCTTGGGGCTTGGGCCCTTGCCTGTGAACCACCATCTTCAATATCCTTGTGCGCTTCATATCTTGAATCGCCATAGGTATAACCCGAACCCACCTGGGCGGGTCATACCTAATAGTTATATCCCCAACATTAGGCCCCAGGTTGATTTGAACTTGTTCATGTCAATCTTCAACTCTTAGGAAAAACATCTTCCTTCTTTTTTTGTGCGAGAATTCATAACCAGCCATGACGTCATCTCCTGGACTTGTGATAACCCGCCATGACGTCACCTGTCATTAATTTACACAATATCCAATATATCTCAGCCGATCTTTATCCTTAATAGTTGTCCCAAGAATTGAGGCGCCCGAGCAGCTGGATAACCATGTTTTGGCCTCCTCGTTTTTCGCGCCCACATGTTACCTTTTCCTTATAAATAGGGTCGAACACCCTCTTCTCATTATCCCCCCTTTCCTTTGTCTTCCTCCTCTCACGACTCTCCTGCCACTTGAGCTCCACCGCCATCGCGAAGCTCACCGTCCTCCTCGTCCTCGGCCGCTGCACCAACCTGAATGGGATCAGAGATCGACGGCGCTCCACCGCAGTTCACCTGCCTCTGTAAGCATTCCTCCTTCTATGCTCCAGACCGCATTAGGGTTTCTGTAGTTCTTCGTGTTCTTTGTAGTTCTTCGCCCTCCATCTTCAACCCTAGCATCCTTTGATCTGAAGATAGCATATAACTCACACGGTAGCAGTTTTGCCCTTGCTTTCAATACCAGTGGACCCCTTTTTCCTTCATAAGAGATCTCCTCAGAACCTATGAACTCCCTTGCACTGTTTTTAGGTTTTGATCTATTTTCTTTTTCTGAACTGCCACTGATCCAAAATTATAATTGTAATCTGTGAAACCTGTTTGTCCAGCACTTAGCAAAAATTTCCCTTCCTGATAAATCAAACTGGCCATGGCGGCTTTCATCACCGGTTGTAGTTAGATTCAATGCTTAACAGATTTCACCTCCGACAGACATCAAAACTGGTCATGGCGGCTTACATAGCCCGCTGTAACTAGTCATATACCATTAGACCCCTTTTAAGTTGCCATTCTAAATATGTGTTGTAGTGCTTTCCCTCTGGCTTAATTTGAACTGGCAAACTTGTTGTTTTTCCTTTTAGGCCTCTTTCTTCACAATGGCCCCGAAGACAGCCACTTTCTGTAACTGGGTTCCCTCCATTGTCACTGAGAAAACACTCCAGGACTTTGTAACAACCGGTTATTTGCCAAAAAAGACTGTCATGCATTATCACGCCCCCAAGCCAGAAGAGGAGAAACCTGAGCCAAAGGATGGTGAAGTCATTGTCTTTACTGATCACATGAACCGGGGCTTCTCACCGCCCAACTCTAAATTCTTCCAGGATGTTCTGCACTTTTTTAATCTTCATTCTCAAGACATCAGACCCAATTCCGTGTCAAACATATGCAATTTCCAAGTTTTCTGTGAGGTGTACCTTCATGAGGAGCCCAGTGTGGAGCTGTTCAGAGAATACTTTTATTTAAACCGCCAGAACGAGTACTCAAATGGACCCAGCCTGGAACTTGGTGGAATCTTGATTCAGCGAAGGAGAGATGCTATCTTCCCTTATGCCCGCCTACCGAGTCATCCCAAGGATTGGAATCAGACAAGGTTCTATTGCAAGGATACTTCTCCGGCTGACGAGAACCGACTGCCCGGCTTTTGCGCCCTGCGTCTTCACTCAAAACATCATCTCCCTAACAAGTTGATAGCCGCTGAACGCAAAAAGCTCGCCCCTACCATTGCCAAGGTCAAGGCTTTGTTGGGAAACGGCTTAACTGGCATTGACTTGGTTCAATGCTGGATTTCATGGTGGGTCATTCCATTGAGTCACCGCTCCGGCTTAATGTGCACTAACACTGGTGTCAAAAAGGATCCACTGTGCCACAACTCTGAGGATTTAACTGATGACGCCATCAATGAAATGACGAAGTCCCTTCTACATGAAAGGCCGGTAGATTGCAGCAAAGTGGGCCTAAGCCCTTTTTGCACATCTAACCCGGCACCAGAAGTAAGTTTTTTAAATTACTTACTTTACCTTCATCCTTAAATACTTTGTTTAACTCAACTTTGATAACTTTCACAGGCTGATGATGACTTTTGGAAGAAGGAATATGACCATGAAGCTGCCAAAAGGGCCAGGAAAGCCAAGAAAGCCGCCAAGAGAACCACCAAGAAGAAGGGAAGAAAACCAGTGCTTCTGAGATGCTTGAACTGGACGACATCTCTGAGTCGGAGGTAGCCCTTGATTCCCTTGGCTCCTTTTCAACCATCTTATAGACATTGATTATCATCAGGATGACACGGGGACCAGTCAAGCAATCGAAGAAGAGGTAACTATCGTTTCCTCCGACTCCGAGCCCTTACCAAGACAGAAAATTCGAAGAGTAACCCGGAAAGTAAGCTTTTCAAACCCCTTAGCTCATCTGGATCCTCACTTTCTTTTGAAGCAACAGAAGCACGAGAGCCGGCGACAGACTCGGACTAGCAGGGATGAAGAATTATCTTTCGGCTTACCGAACACTTCGAGGAAGCGTCAAAACGAGGTCACCCCCGATTTAAACTCTTTTTATCCTCCGGTGGGTCTCATCCGCCAACCACTTAATTCTTTCGACTCAAATTATCAGGAAACATCTCGTTCCTCTTTCGGCGACTCATCTGAATCTCATCTGCCGGCTTTGAAGACTGCTCCCGGGTAATAACAATTACTTATCATTTGCTCATTATGATCCTTTATACTTATACTGACCTCTCATGACTCATGCAGTGGAAAGGCGAAGCCTAGCAAGAAGGCAAAGGTGACTGAGCTGGCTAAAGACCCGAAAGGCAATAGGCCGGAGCAACAAACCCCAGCGCCTGAGATCTCCATTCCTCAATCATCGGAGCCGGTTCTTGACGTTCCACCAGTGACTTCCGACCCTCCTATCGATCAAGCCAGCGATGACCCTTTAAATCCTGAAGCATCCAGTCCAGTTAAGATGACTGATACACATGATGATGATGTGGTGATCACCAACACCGGCTTTAGAGAGCCGGGAAGGCCTACTGTTTTGGCCAAGCACTCTGCCAAGGAAGAGTATATTGAGCGCCGAAAAGTAAGATTTGACATTGCTGACTACTCCAAATTGAGCATATGTGAAGTATATTCTGGCTATCTGAGCCAAGTACACAGCAGCCGTGAACTTGAAGTTGACATGGTGAAGCAAATGCACCAGAAATTTGAGGTATGAACTCCTCCTTTATTGAATTATGCACATCCTGTCAGCCCCCAAGTCTACTGTTTATGATGAATATGTTGTAGCCTTAGATTAATCATGAGCATAAATAATACCCTTTGATAGAATCCTTCAAAATCCGGCTTAAAGCATTTCGTTTAAAGTAGATCTGTAATGACTAACTGTAACGCCCCGGATCCGATGCGCCAGGTGTCTTCCAGCAATTCGTCATTGTTGCCATGCCATTTGCTTGCGTGTTGCTTTTTGCCATGTCATCATCTGCATTTCATCTGCATGTTTTTCAAAACTTGCATCCGTCCGAATCCCCCCGGTTCTCTCTATTGTCCGTTCTGAGCACAGCCACACTCGCACGCGCCCATGGCATCTCCGAAATATTATTTTATGAGTGGCCGAAAAATGTTGTCGGAATGGGATGCAACTTGGTGTGCGGTTTTATTATAGTGTAGACAGAGCGCCTGTCAAGTTTCGTCGCATTCGGAGCTCGTTTGATAGCCCAACCGTTAAATATATAGTGGCACCATTCCTGGTATTTTCGCCGGGCGTTTCGGTCTCCGGAATAGTCGCCGGGCCTCACTTCTCTTCTCTCCTCTCAGCCCGAGGCCCCTCTTCACAGCCCACTAAACCAGCCCACTAACCCAGTTAGCCTCCCCCTCGATCGGATCCGTCAGATCGCAATCCGAGGGTCCGAAAACCTCTTATTTTCCCCAAACCCTAGCTTTTACCCTATATATGGACGCCCTCCCCTACCAAATTTGGCCTAAACCTACCCTCCTAGCCTACCCCCTACCTCTAGCCGCGCCCCCACCTCCTTTTTCACGCAGGCCCGATCCGCCTCCTACCGCGCCTCCACCTCGCCGCCACCACGCGGCGCCACCCCAGTGGGCAGCGCCGCCGCCAGGGCCAACCGGCGCCCGCCATGTGGCCTGGCCACGTCGCCCTGGTCTCCCCGCGTCGCCGCGAAGCCCGTGGGCCCACCAAGCCCAGATCGGGCCCGGGCAAGCCCATCAGGGCCCGATCCGTCCTGCCGCGCGCCGGAGCGCTCGCCTGAGCCGCTCTCCTTCGAGCGCACCGCCGCCCGTCGCCTCGACCCCGCTGCCTCCCACCGGTGAGTCTTGCCGCGCCGCCGCCGACCCCCAGGCCAGTCGTCGCCGCGCCCCTTCTCCTTCTCTGTCCCTCTCCCTCACCCCGCCGGTCTCTTCCTCGTAGGTCGCCGCCCCGTGCCTTCTCACCGACCCCAGGCACCGCGCTCCGCCCCGCTTCCATGGGAGCCGAGCTCCGCTGCGATCGATCGCGCCCCCCCTTCGCCGCCCGGCCCCGTCATCGCCGGATCCGGCCAGGGACAACCTCCCCTCGCCCGGATCTGTCGTCTCCGGCATCCCCTACCGCCCCTGGCCCGAGCTCGAGGACGACCACGTGGGGCCCGCTCGTCAGCCTCCCACGCCGGACGTGTCCGGTTTGGCCCGGACATGTCCACCCCCTGCGAGGTCATTTTCTACTAACTCCCTGAAAAACCATTTTAAGTGTGCATATTGTGGTGCCTGTAGCTTCTTGCATGTAGCTCCGTTTTGTGCATGCAATATATCAAAATGTTCATCATGAGATGCTCTTCATTTCATTACATTGTGCCATGCTTGTTTTGAGTTCTTCTTCTGCTTCTTCTTCGATCACGAGATAGGTTCTAGGTCGGCGGCCTGGGCTAGCAGGGTGGATGTCGTTTGAGTTTCTGTTTGTGTTTCATCCGTAGTCGGATGGTGCTCTTATGTATGATGATGTTGTATTCGTGTGGAATTGTATGCCTCTTGTATGTATCCCCAACTATTATGTAATGGTACGATGTAATGATATCCACCTTGCAAAAGTGTCTTTAAGATGCGCTTCTATCCTTGGTGGGACCTTCGAGTTCCTTTAGGATAGGGTTGCATCTTGGGCATGACAAGTTGGTATCAGAGCCTCGACCGACCATAGGAGCCCCCTTGATTGATCGTGTAGTTTGGCCATTGTCGAGTCTAGAAGAAAACTGTTTTCGGAGTTTAGTTATATCGGAGAGTAGGAATTCTTTTTACTCCTCAGCCCCTTCGTCGCTCTGGTGAGGAATCTTGATGTAGGTGTTTTGAATTACTCCTCTTCCCTTTCAAACTTTCTTTAGGATCACACAGTTGTTTTTCCGGTCGTTGGTTCTCAGCTCTTTTATCCGGTGCATTTCTCGTCAAGTTGACTCAAGCCTCTTCTGCTTTGCCAAGTTCAATCCTCAGTTGTTTTCTTTTCCCACCCGCCCACCCTTTTCTTCTCGGAGCCGGAGTCCGTAATCGAGTACCCATCCTACTTGTGCGAAGCATTTGCATTCTTTCAACCGATGTTTCCTCTTGAAGTTATTCATCGGTTTTTCCCCTTCCAAGTTGCCTTTGTTGTGCCGCCCTCCCACCCTCTTCTTCCTGGAGCCTGAGTCTCTTTCGAGCATCAAATTTCATTCGTGTGGAGTATTTTTAGTCTTTCGTCAATTGTTTCAACCGGTGATTTCTGGTTTAGTTTGTCAGTCTTCATCTTTTTCTTCTCCGGTGGATTCAATTCTAATTTTTGGTAGTGATTATATTCTTTCTCTTGGTTAAAATGTTTTCCCCTTGCTCATTCGCCTCTCGCTAGTTTATCTTTTTGGAGTGCTCAAGACATCTCAGGAGATTCGTCTGCTTTCCAATTAATTCGAGGTTGTCACCTCATTCAAATATTTCATTCATTCCGGTGCATTATCTACCTCTTCAACAACCCTTTCCAACGGTGTTTTATTTTAGTGGGCCCTAACCCACGAGTCTTTTCCCAGGATCTTACCTGACTTTCTAATTATTCCGAAGCCATTCCTAGTTCTTTTCAAGTGTGACGTAAGAATGAATTTCATCAGTCACATGCCTTCTCCAAGATCGTTTTCAAATTCTTTTCATCTTTGGTTCAACCCTTCCTCTTTTTCATCCTCCCGGAGTATCTCAGTAACGTTGGTGGTATTTTCCGTCGTCATCTGAAGATCGAAGAAGAGTTTTCCTCTAAATCTTGCCTGTTCTCTCAAAGTTTCGTGGTTCTAGCTTCATGTTATCCTCTCGAATTATTCCATTTGTCAGATATTCTTTTCTTAACCATCCGGAGTATGTCAGGAGTTGTTTTTTCCATTTCTTTTCACCAGAGGCCATCAGTCCAGAGGAATTCTTTGTCCTCACATTTCAGCTACCGTTATCCAATTATCCCGGTGCTTCGTTCAAGTGTTCTTTAATTAGCTCATGATCTCTTTGTTCTTTCGTATCTAAATCCCCTCGAGCATATTTGTTCTTCTAATTCTTCCCGGTGATTCATTCTCTTTCATCAGTCATTTTTGAATTCCAACGGTGGTTCGTTCAAGATTCTTTTTCCTTGATTATCATTTTATGTCACTCGTTCTTTTCAACCCTACCGGTGGTTCATGAAGACCTTCTCAAGTTTGCGATATGTCACTTCACAATCCTTTTCAAGAAGAATAAGTAGTATGCAAAATCCATTGCTTGTCATCAATTTAATTCGATGAAGGAAAAGCATACAATAATTCTTATTCTAATTTCATCATCGTCATGTAATCCCTTCCATCGGAGTTTGTTCTTGATGAATAAATTCTAGTTCTAAGTGTTTTCATCTTTTCTTTTCCGGAGTTCAAATTTCCTCGGCCATTTCGTCGGAACCTCCATCTAAATCACCGCAAGGCTCATCTTATTCTTTTCATCCTTCAATTCTATCTCATTGTCCTTTTGTTTACCGGAGTTCTTCATGGCGTTCTTCATGATTTAATTCATTCCTCAAGTGTTCATCGAGATTCTTCTCAAAGGAGCTCAAGTATCTTTCCTTTTTGCTTTTCGAAGTGAAATTAATTCTCTGTATTCTTTTGAAGTGGAGTTTTGCATTTCTTCGTTCTTCTCAGCTATCCAATCATTTCCGTTTGGGGCCGGCTATCACCTTATGTTCTTGAGATGTTACCTATAAGACCACAACAAGCTTATTCTTTTTGTTGTTGATTTTCTCAACAACTCCGTTTAAACCTTCCTTCTAAAGATGCTTTCAATTTCATTCATGGCACAAGTTGTCATTTTCTTCTCCGTTCTTTTCATTCAACTCTTTCAATTCTTTCCGGAGGTTTTGTGTCATGTCTTCATCAAGTATCATTCCATCCTCTCAAGCTCGCGTTCCATTCCTTCATGTTTCAGCTGGAGTGCTGCCTAAATCCTTTCAGTCTTATTCGTGTCTTATCTTGTTCTAACCGGAGTGGTTTCAGAGTCTATCTTATTCCATGAGCTTTTGATTGTTGTCATACTCGTCATTCCTCTTTCCTAACCGAGTGCTCTCGACTTTATTCATCTTCTCTCTTGCGTTCTTACTTCACCTCTTCCTCTTTCTCTTCCGTCTCGTTCCTAAGATCTCGGGACGAGATCTCTTGTTAGTGGAGGAGAGTTGTAACACCCCGGATCCGATGCGCCAGGTGTCTTCCAGCAATTCGTCATTGTTGCCATGTCATTTGCTTGCGTGTTGCTTTTTGCCATGTCATCATCTGCATTTCATCTGCATGTTTTTCAAAACTTGCATCCATCCGGATCCCCCCGGTTCTCTCTGTTGTTTGTTCTGAGCACAGCCACACTCGCACGCGCCCGTGGCACCTCTGAAATATTATTTATGAGTGGCCGAAAAATGTTGTCGGAATGGGATGAAACTTGGCGTGCGGTTTTATTATAGTGTAGAGGAGCGCCTGTCAAGTTTCATCGCATTCGGAGCTCGTTTGATAGCCCAACCGTTAAATATAGTGGCACCGTTGCCGGTATTTTCGCCGGACATTTCGGTCTCCGGAACAGTCGCCGGGCATCACTCTCTTCTCTCCCCTCAGCCCGAGGCCCCTCTTCACAGCCCACTAAACCAGCCCACTAACCCAGTTAGCCTCCCCTTCGATCGGATCCGTCAGATCGAATTCCGAGGGTCCGAAAACCTCCTATTTTCCCCAAACCCTAGCTTTTACCCTATATATGGACGCCTTCCCCTGCCAAATTTGGCCTAAACCTACCCTCCTAGCCTACCCCTACCTCCAGCCGCGCCCCCACCTCCTTTTTCGCGCAGGCCCGCTCTGCCGCCGCCACTTGGCCTCCTCCCGCGCCTCCACCTCGCCGCCGCCACGTGGTGCCACCCTAGTGGGCAGCGCCGCCGCCAGCCGCCACCAGGGCCAACCGGCGCCCGCCATGTGGCCTGGCCATGTTGCCCTGGTCTCGTCGCGCCGCCATGAAGCCCGCGGGCCCGTCGAGCCCAGATCGGGCCCCGGCAAGCCCATCGGGGCCCGATCCGTCCCGCCGCGTGACGGAGCGCTCGCCCGAGCCGCTCTCCTCCGAGCGCACCGCCGCCCGTCACCTTGACCCCGCCGCCTCCCGCCGGCGAGTCTTGCCGCACCGCCGCCGACCCCCAGGCCAGTCGCCGCCACACCCCTTCTCCTCCTCTGGCCCTCTCCCTCACCCCGCCGGTCTCTTCCTCGCAGGTCGCTGCCCCGTGC
>NC_041393.1:423642666-423711248 GCF_002162155.2 Triticum dicoccoides | reverse complement strand
TCGCTGCCCGGCCCCGTCATCGTCGGATCCGGCCGGGGACGAGCTCCCCTCGCCCGGATCAACCGTCTCCGGCGTCCCCTACTGCCCCTGGCCCAAGCTCGAGGACGACCACGTGGGGCCCGCTCGTCAGCCTCCGACGTCGGACGTGTCCGGTTTGGCCCGGACATGTCCACCCCCTGCGAGGTCGTTTTCTACTAAGTCCCTGAAAAACCATTTTAAGTGTGCATATTGTGGTGCCTGTAACTTCTTGCATGTAGCTCCGTTTTGTGCGTGCAATATATCAAAATGTTCATCATGAGATGCTCTTCTTTTCATTACATTGTGCCATGCTTGTTTGGAGTTCTTCATCTGCTTCTTCTTCGATCACGGGATAGGTTCCAGGTCGGCAGCCTGGGCTAGCAAGGTGGATGTCGTTTGAGTTTCTATTTGTGTTTCATCCGTAGTCAGATGGTGCTCTTATGTATGATAATGTTGTATTCGTGTGGCATTGTATTCCTATTGTATGTATCCCCAACTATTATGTAATGGTATGATGTAATGATATCCACCTTGCAAAAGCGTCTTCAAGATGCGCTTCTATCCTTGGTTGGACCTTCGAGGTCCTTTAGGATAGGGTCGCATCTTGGGCGTGACACTAACTCTGAATCCGTAGCCCCCAAGGGACGGTTTAATCAGGATGAATGAGCCGGTCCTTTATATCCTTTCGTAGAAAGTAGAACTTATTTGTGTAATTCTCATGAGCCGGCTGTGGCTGTTTGCAGCACAACCGGGTCACCATAAAATAGTAATGAGACAAGCAATATGCATTAGCCCCCAAGTGCCAAGTACTCTTGCTCGCAAAGTGCTTGGGACTTATTCACATAAGCCGTTGCATGAGTAATTTTTTCGGCACACATTAGCCCCCAAGTGCCAAGAGTTGTTGCTTGCAAAAGGCTTGGGACTTCATGTTTTTAGCTAAATCTGAATTATGATTTTGATCCGGTATACGTAAACACCACCACTACTCAACTTCAATCAGAGTTGTCGGACTTGAAGGCTCGTTTGGAGCTGCAAGAATCTGAGACCCGGAAGGCGAACTTAAAGTTCCAATTCAGCGTGACTGAAATAGAAAAATTGAAAACCAGCTTTGAAGTGGAAAAAAGTGCTTGGGCTGAAGAGAAGACGGCCTTGACACAGCGGGCTGAGAAGGCGGAGGTGGCTCTCCAGGAAACAACCACTGAACTTGCCGGCTTAAAATGCCATGTGTCTCAAATGGTTTCTGCTATCTTTGGTAAGTCGCCTCACTAGTATCCATTTAAATTTCTTCCTTGATTATATAAGCCGCCTCTAATCCATCCACGATTATTATGCTTGTGAAGTTGAAGGCGGTTACACACTAGTGGAGAAGCTTTATATAAGGGCTCAGCACGCATTAGCCACAATTTCTCCATCTAACCAAGCCCCTACTATCTTGGTTGATGTGTTGAGGAAGCTTTCCATTCTGCCTGAGAGGTTTAGTGAGATGAACTGATCATCTGCAAGAGCCGGAGCTAGGACGGCCTTAAGCCGGGCCAAAGCATGGTTACTGGAGCTAGACCCGGCTGATATATCTACCGGGTACCCAAGCTTGAAAGAGGATGGCACCCCTTATGATAAAAAAGACTTTGCCGCCTGCATGAGGGACATACGTGTCAGGACCCCGATCCTAAGTCACACCGATCTAGCATGTAACACCTCATATCACTTTGCGGCCTCACGCACGGTATTCCCACGGGTGTCGCCTTACCATGCCCGGGACCGTTTGTGCCTTTTGGCACACGTATATGATAGTGTTGCTAGCATCCATATGACAAAGAACCCGGGCTGACATGGCTAGTCGTGAACCCAAAGTGGCACTAACTTACAGGGACATGCATACATGACCCAGCAACGAACGTGTCGGTCATCAGCGAGTGAATTTGGGCTGTACCAACTGGGCTAGCAGGACTCCGGTAAACCGGGCTGTAGCAGGCTAACAGGACTCCGGTAGACACCGCGTGACATTTCCCCGAAGGGACAGACATAGGAACGAAGAAGAACACATGCCGGCCAACCTAAGTGTTCCGGAGCAGTAGCAAGCTACCAGGGCTCAGTGGAAGCACTAGGAGACATTTCCCGGTAAGAGAGGCTACTAAGGATAAACAACTAGATAGTCAGATCCCACATATAGCAATACACATTACACGTACGCATAACATGCAAGTATGTGTTGTACAGCATGGCATCACAACATAACTCAATAACTCATATAGATAAAGGCTCAGAAGAGCCATCATAGCATTTATTACAAGTAGGGGTCACATGACCCAACATGCAGAGCAAACAAGCAACAAGCGGAAGCATTACATGTCTGAGTACAGACATCTACAAATGAAAAAGGCTGAAGAGCCTGACTATCTACAGCATCCTATCAAGATCGTAGCTGAGGTACAAGCTACTCGTCGAAGTCCACGATAACACTAGTAAGACCGAAGTCTCCGCTGCAAAAACATAAATAAAGCAACATGAGTACAAAGGTACTCAGCAAGACTTACATCAGATACTATCATACATGCATTTGTATCAAGATGGTAATGTGGGGTTTAGTTGTAGCAAGCCAGCTTTGACTCAGTGGCTATCCTGTTCTACGACAACGAGAACTTCTTTGAGGTGAGATGGCGCACATGAGTCCACTAATCACCACACAATACACTACTATGGACTCATCCCTGTCTCCCTACGAGAAGGCCATCCGTAGCACTCACACTTGTCTTGAGCATTTTATAGTATCCACTTCAAGTTGTCTATGTACCATGTAAGCATCCAAGAAGTCCATAACCGCGGACCCGGCTATTCAAATATATCATGTTAACCCTGCAGGGGTGTACTTCTTCACACACGCTCTCGCCACTTACCGCCATGTACACGTCATGTATCTCGGCAACCTTCAAGCGGAAGCCTGGCGAGGGTGTCGGCCACGACCTGACTAACCACACAAGACCCTAGCCTAGGTTTATCGCCTATTAGGGTTCCATCCGCAAGGAGATCCGGCCGGGGTGTCGCTCACGGACCCAAATGATGTGTGCAGGGTTCCCGAGCCCACCATCCGGGTGCCACTAGGTACACCAGGCCACGTGTGCCTAGTGTGTCGCAAGCCCACCCTGTCGGGTGCCACTTGGTAGAAAAATAGCACTACCTACAAACACCAGAAACTAGTTGCCACTCCTGGACAGAGATCAAGTTGGTTAATAAGTCGAGAGAGTCAATTAAGGATCCCAATGTGTGGTAGTATCGAGTCATTGGACAACATACATAGAACTCAGTGCTTAAGGACGGTTCCAGTGAGACAACCCACCATGTACTCCTACATGGCCTCTCACCGCTACGTTTACCAAATCGTGTTCACACACTTCACTCTTAGCATCAGAACATATCGTAACACTCCAATTCATTCCCAATGAATCAAACCTAACACAACTCTAAGCAATAGTAGGCATATCATGGTAGGAACACAACATGGCTCAATCAACTCCTACACATGCTAGTGGGTTTCAACTATTTACTGTGGCAATGACAGGTCATGCAGAGGAATGGGTTCAACTACTGCGGCATAAAGTAGTAGATGAATCGTTGTTGTCCTAATGCAATAACTGAGAGCAGGAGCGAGAGAGTAGGATTGTATCGGAATGAACAAGGGGGTTTGCTTGCCTGGTAGATCAATAGGGGGGCACCGCTCCTCAGACAGGTACTCTGGAACGGTCTCCGGAGTAGGACCTATCGAGAAGGAACGGTGTCGACAATCAATACCCAACATATGCAACAATATGATGCATGATCATGGCATGTAGATGTGATGTTGTTTGTGCTAATGCATCTAGCAATCATTTGGTTGAAGTTCATTTGAACCAAGAGTTCAAATGCAACTCCAAATTAAGCTCTTATAAATGCCATTTACATGTTTTCACTTATACAGTAGGTATAAGTTGGTTTGTCATGCATGAAACTAGAGCAGATGGATAGATTGCATTTTTGTGATAATTTTTCATATATGACTTATTTTAATCTGAGCTATTGTTGAATTTCTATGATTTTTTGAAGTTTTGCTAATTTTTTCTGGAATTTCCTGATTTAAATTTAAACCAGAAAAGTATTAATTGCGTCAGCATGACGTCTGAGTGACGTCAGCAAGTCAACGGGTCACTCCAGGTCAAACCTGACGTGTGGGGTCCACACATCAGTGACACGGGGTTAAACAGGGGGTTATTTGCTTAATTAAAAGGATTAGGGGGCACGAGGCCTACTGGTCAGTGTCAGGGGTTAGATAGGCGGTTATTAGCACTAAGCTAATCACCTGGCCGACGGGGCCCACCCGTCAAGCCGGCGAGGTCCTCGGCGGCTACCACAGATCACCTGGCCGACGGGGCCCACCCGTCAAGCCGGCGAGGTCCTCGGCGGCTACCACAGGATGCGGTGGCGTCCGCGTTGGGGACCACGGGGGCGGCGTCTGAGAGCACCGGGGCGTAGCCCGTGCTCTCCCGCATCCAGGGGAGCAGACGGGAATCCGTGAGGGCGCTGGAGCGAAGCTCGCGGCGGCGGCCAGAGCTCGGCTCGAGCGTGCGCGTGGCTACGGCACACGGGGAGGCAGGAGAGGAGGGGGGACCGACACGGGGGGTCTCAAAGGGGATCGGAAGAGACGACGGCGAGCTCAAGGGAGGCGCTGATGGCAGCAAGCGGCAACGGAAATCCATGGCGGCCGGAGGTCATGAAGGCGACGGTGACGGCTCCACGGGGCGTCTGGCGATGCACAGCTTGGCGGAGAGGCTACAGAGCGAGGAGGCGGAGCTGCTGTGCGTGTCGGAGAGGCGAGGGGGAGGTGGCGGCTAAGGTGGTGCTCGTCGGCGGCGGTGGTGGTGTTCGACCGTGAGAGAGAAAGCAAGGGAGAGGGAGAGGAGAGGAGAGGACTGGGGGGGAGTGAGAGGGTCCGGGGGCGGCGTGGCATCGTCCACATGCATCGCGGAGGGACAGGCAGGCAGGGAGGGAGGAGGTGGCGCGGCGCGGCGGTGCGCGCGCGTCGGGCACGCGCCCGTCCTCTTGGCAGGAGGAAGACGACAGGGGAGGAGGCGGGTTGGGCCAGCTGCTGGGCTGCACAGTGCTTGGCCAGCACAGAAGCTGGGCCGCAGGTAGGTCCAGGTAAGGTTTTCCCTTTCTTTTTCTTTTCTATTTTTCTGACATTTGTTTGGTTTAATAAAAATACTAAACCATTTTATTTTCTTATGCCAATTTTTGTAGGGGCTAGTGGCATTATTCCAGAGCTCCTCAACAACTGGCATAATTTTTGGACAATATTTTATATTATAACAATATATATCCAAAGCAAATAATTACTGCATTAATTCCAAATGCCAAAAATGAATACTTATGAGCTCCTAAAAATATTGGTTTGATTTTTATCTCTGTCCAATATTATCAGAGAGCAACATGAACATTTTCTTGGACCTTTTTGGAGCACTTTTTCATTTGGGTCATTTCCAGAGATGATTCTGAGGGTTTCACAAATCCTCATTTCAAATTTAAATGGAATTTAAACATGATGCACACATGACTAGCTAGCCTTGAGCATACCAGAACTAGGGATGTGACAACTCGCCCCCACTTGAAAGAATCTCGTCCCAAGATTCAGGGGTCGATGGAAAGAAAGCGGGGTACTCAAGTCGAAGACGATCTTCTCGCTCCCAAGTTGCTTCTCTCTCGGAATGATGAGACCACTGAACCTTGAGAAACTTGATGTTATGACGTCGAGTGACACGCTCTGCTTGATCAAGAATGCGAACAGGGTACTCTCGATAGGTGAGGTTATCTTGGAGATCAAGCGTTTCATGGTCCACTCCATGGATAGGATCCGAGAAGAAACGCCTGAGTTGAGAGACGTGGAAGACATCATGAACTCGAGAAAGATGTGGGGGTAGTTCCAACTGGTAGGCAACCTCTTCTCGTTTAGCGAGAATGCGAAAGGACCAATATAACGAGGAGCCAACTTGCCCTTGATACCGAAACGATGGGTACCCTTCAAACGAGTAACCCGAAGGTAAGCTTTGTCGCCAATTTCATAAGTCATATCCCTATGATGACGATCATATTGGCTCTTTTGACGAGACTGGGCTATTTTCAAATTATCACGAATGATGCGAACTTGCTCTTTTGACTCCTGGATCATGTCTGGTCCAAAGAATTGTATTTCACCAGTTTCTAACCAGTTCAAGGGTGTTCGACATCTTCGTCCATAGAGAATCTCAAAAGGAGCTTTCTTGAGACTGGATTGATAGCTATTGTTATAAGCAAACTCGGAAAAAGGAAGACATTTCTCCCAATCCATACCGAATGAGATAACGCAAGCTCTAAGCATGTCTTCGAGAATTTGATTGACCCTTTCCACCTGACCACTCGACTTAGGGTGGAAAGCGGTACTGAAGGAAAGATGGGTTCCCATGGCAGTCTAGAAACTCTCCCAGAAATGAGAAGTGAAAAGACTACCATGGTCTGAATTGATCTCTAGTGGAACACCATGAAGTGATACTATTCGAGAAATATATAAGTCAGCTAGCTGACTAGTAGTGATACTCTCTCGTACAGGTAGGAAGTGTGCCACTTTGGAGAGACGATCAACGACTACGAAGATAGCGTTATTCCCTCTCTTGGTCCTGGGAAAGCCGGTGATGAAGTCCATACCAACTTTATCCCATTTCCATTCAGGAATAGCTAAAGGCTAAAGGGTGCCAGCAGGTCTTTGATGCTCTGCCTTAACGCGATGACAAACGTCACAGTTAGTGATAAACTGAGCAATTTCTCTCTTCATCCTAGTCCACCAGAACCTCTGGCGTAGGTCCTGATACATCTTAGTACTACCGAGATGAATTGTGAGAGGAGATTCATGCGCCTCCTTAAGAATCAGTTGTCGAAGATGCTGCTTCTTGGGGACCACCAAACGGTTCTCGAAGAAAACAAAACCTCGATCATCAACAGAGAAACTACCAGCAGCTCCCTTCTTCACGTTATCCTTGATTCGAGAAATACCCGTATCATACTGCTGGCTAGTTATGATCTGATCCTCAAGAGTAGGTTTCACCACCAAGGTAGAAAGGAATCCGTGAGGAGCAATGTGAAGATTAAGCTTACAGAATTCCTCATGGAGAAGTGGTTGGCCCTGCTGCAACATGAGATTGTTGCAATAGGATTTACGACTTAGTGCATCAGCCATGACATGGCTTTGCCTGGGGTGTATGTAATCGCTAGATCATAATCTGAGATCATTTCCAACCAACGTCTTTGCCTAAGGTTCAAATCTGGTTGGGTGAAGATATACTTGAGACTCTGATGATCGGTGTAGATCTCGCAACATTTACCAAGAAGGTAATGTCGCCAGGTCTTGAGTGCATAGACTACGGCTGCCAGCTCTAGATCATGTGTAGGATAATTCTCCTCATGTGGATGCAACTGACAAGATGCATAGGCAATCACATGACGATCCCGCATAAGAATGCAACCTAGCCCTGTCGTGAGGCATCACAGTAGATAACAAAGTCTTTAGTGAAATCCGGTGGCACAAGTATGGGAGCAGAAGTCAGGCGTCTTTTCAGTTCCTGAAAGCTGTACTCACACTGTGGGGACCACGCAAACTTTTTATCTTTCTTAAGAAGTTCTGTGAGGGGTTTGGCTACTTTGGAGAAGTTTTCAACAAAGCGGCGACAATAGCTGGCTAGACCAAGGAAACACCTAACTTGTTTGACTGTTTCAGGTGGAGTCCAATCGAGAACAGCCTTAACTCTCTCGGGATTGACAGCAATGCTCTTACCAGAGATTACGTGGCCTAGGTAGGTCACTTCTGGCAACCAAAATTCACACTTGGAGAACTTGGCATAAAGGCGGTGCTCTTTGAATTTTTCTAACACAGGTCTAAGATGTTCGGCATACTCTTCCTCGTTCTTCGAGTAAATAAGAATATCATCGAGGTAAACCACGACGAATTTATCTAAGTAATCCATGAAGATCGGGTTCATCAAGCGAGAGAATGTGGCTGGGCATTGGTTAGACCAAAGGACATGACGGTGTACTCGTACTGGCCATAACGAGTGACAAAGGCTGTCTTGAGGATGTCCCCGTTTCTGATCTTGATTTGGTGGTAGCCTAACCTCAAATCCATCTTGGAGAAGACTGAGGATCCAGCGAGATGATCGTACAGATCGTTGATCCTAGGGAGCGGATATTTGTTCTTTATCGTGACCAAATTAACGGGACGATAATCTACAACCATCCGGTCCGTACCATCCTTCTTCTTGACGAAGAGGACGGGGCAAGCCCAAGGAGAAGAACTAGGACGGATGAAACCCTTTTGCAAGGACTCATCAAGTTGTTTCTTAAGCTCGGCTAGTTCTAAAGGTGCCATTTTGTAAGGTCTCCTAGGGATTGGAGCGGTTCCTGGGATAAGATCTTTGACGAACTCTACATCTCTGTCAGGTGGAACACCTGGTAGTTCCTCTGGAAAGACATCCGGAAAGTCACGGACTACAGGGATATCTTCAAGGTCTGGAAGAGGGCTGGCATTAAGAGAATAGAGCTGACGCTGTGCAACTCTGGTGGAGACCGTGACTATCTTGCTAGATGGGTGTGTAAGCTGAACAAATCTGGTGTAACAGTCAATCTTGGCATGATGAGCTGTCATCCAGTCCATACCCAAGATGATGTTAATATCTGAGGACTTGAGGGCTACAAGTGATGCAAGAAATACAAGTCTATCGACAAGGATTTCATTACCATAGCTGATTCTGGTAGTTTGCCATCTAGACCCTGGGGTTTGGATTTCAAGCGGAGTTGGCATATCACAAAATGACATGTCGTGCAAACGGGCATAGCCTTCAGAGATGAAAGAATGGGATGCTCCAGTATCAAATAGAACCGATGCTGGATGACAATTGACAAGAAGTGTACCAAGAACGACATCCGAATCATCATGAGCGTCTTTAGCTGAGATGTGATGCACACGTCCACGTTTAGTGCAAGCTGGCTTGGCACTAATCATCTCGCTTGATGGCTTAACGCAGCCAACAGACTTCTTGGGCTGGGGTGGAACATAACTGGCCTGAGGGCAGTCACGTGCATAGTGCCCTGGCTTCCCGCAAGTGAAGCAAGTCCCTGAAGTTGGACGTGGACCCGCACTGACAAGCGGTCTACCAGTAGACCTGGGTGGAACATACGACTGAGCCGGGGGAGGCACCACATAAGATGGTCTCGGTGCATATTCGGAAGGAAGAGCGGAGTTTGGAATCCAAATCCGACGCTTCTGAGAAACAGGTGTGCTTACGAGACTCCTCGTAAGTGAGCTGAGCTGTCTCTGCATTAATGGCCTTGTTCACAAGAGCTTGGAATGTATCACAATGATGTAGGTGGAGATCACGATGCAACTTGGGGTTGAGACCCTTCCGGAACCTAGCCTGCTTCTTGGTGTCCGTGGACACCTCTTCTGATGCATAGCAGGCAAGGTTCTCAAACTCTCTACTGTAAGCATCAACAACCATCTTATTCTGGGTGAAACTATAGAACTCTTCTCTCTTGCGATCAATGAGGGCCTGGGGAATGTGATGCTCGCGAAAAGCCTCAGTGAAATCCCTCCAGGTAGGAATCTGGCCAGCTGGAAGCATAGCCTCATAGTTCTGCCACCAAAGACTAGCAGGACCTTCCAGGTGGTCTGTGACATAGGTGACCTTGTCCTCTTCAGCTACGTTCGCGGAACGCAGCTTATGAGTGGTGCTACGGAGCCGGTCATCTGCATCGAGTGGCTCAATAGAATGATGAAAGGTGGGTGGGTGCAAGCGAATGAAGTCATGAATGGTAGCAGACCCTTTGAACTGATGTGCAGTGTTCTCCTCGATACGTGCCAACAAGCGGTTGGACTCACGCTTGTTCCTCTCCATCTCTAACATGAACTCTGTCAATGAAGGCGGGTCGGGAGGATCCTCATCCCTACCATATTCGTGGTTCTGGCTACGAGCAACAGAACTTCGCTTGACTGATGACATCCTGAGAAACGAAACCAAGGACGGAATCAACATCAACTATCGACTGTAGAATGTAGGATAAGGAAATTAGTAACTCTCGAACTCCTAGGGCAATTCCGGCAGCATAACGGCAGTAAAATGCTCAGAATGAGACATCCTGCTAAAATGGGGTAGTAACATACTCAACATCATCACTCAAGGTTCTGAGATAGTACTAATCAGGCTACACCGAAAGTACTCAAAAACTGGAATATGACTCTGATCAACCAATCCTATGGGACTACGGAGTAGTAACACGTGATCCTGATAGACAGAAGAGAAAGCCTAGTACCTTAACCCCGCAGGAAAGATAGGATGACTCAGATCAGAAGGCCATGAGGTATAAGGAGTAAAAAGAGCCTTACGTTCCTTCCCACAATCAATTCCCTTACATAACTAGAGAATTTCTAGACTCAACTTCGACCAGTTTTGCTTGATAATCCTATAGGCAGTCAGGCTCTGATACCAAAGCTGTCAGGACCCCGATCCTAAGTCACACCGATCTAGGCCCGGCCTTAAGCCGGGCCAAAGCATGGTTACTGGAGCTAGACCCGGTTGATATATCTACCGGGTACCCAAGCTTGAAAGAGGATGGCACCCCTTATGATAAAAAAGACTTTGCCGCCTGCGTGAAGGACATACGTGTCAGGACCCTGATCCTAAGTCACACCGATCTAGCATGTAACACCTCATATCACTTTGCGGCCTCACGCACGGTATTCCCACGGGTGTCACCTCACCATGCCCGGGACTGTTTGTGCCTTTTGGCACACTTATATGATAGTGTTGCTAGCATCCATATGACAAAGAACCCGGGCTGACATGGCTAGTCGTGAACCCAAAGTGGCACTAACTTACAGGAACAGGCATACATGACCCAGCAACGAACGTGTCGGTCATCAGCAAGTGAATCCGGGCTGTACCAACTGGGCTAGCAGGACTCCGGTAAACCGGGCTGTAGCAGGCTAACAGGACTCCGGTAGACACCGTGTGACATTTCCCCGAAGGGACAGACACAGGAACGAAGAAGGACACATGCCGGCCAGCCTAAGTGTTCCGGAGCAGTAGCAAGCTACCAGGGCTCAGTGGAAGCACTAGGAGACATTTCCCGGTAAGAGAGGCTACTAAGGATAAACAACTAGATAGTCAGATCCCACACATAGCAATACACATTACACGTACGCATAACATGCAAGTATGTGTTGTACAACATGGCATCACAGCATAACTCAATAACTCATATAGATAAAGGCTCAGAAGAGCCATCATAGCATTTATTACAAGTAGGGGTCACATGACCCAACATGCAGAGCAAACAAGCAACAAGCGGAAGCATTACATGTCTGAGTACAGACATCTACAAATGAAAAAGGCTGAAGAGCCTGACTATCTACAGCATCCTATCAAGATCGTAGCTGAGGTACAAGCTACTCGTCGAAGTCCACGAGAACACTAGTAAGACCGAAGTCTCCGCTGCAAAAACAGAAATAAAGCAACATGAGTACAAAGGTACTCAGCAAGACTTACATCAGATACTATCATACATGCATTTGTATCAAGATGGTAATGTGGGGTTTAGTTGTAGCAAGCCAGCTTTGACTCAGTGGCTATCCTGTTCTACGACTACGAGAACTTCTTTGAGGTGAGATGGCGCACACGAGTCCACTAATCACCACACAATACACTACTATGGACTCATCCCTGTCTCCCTACGAGATGGCCATCCGTAGCACTCACACTTGTCTTGAGCATTTTATAGTATCCACTTCAAGTTGTCTATGTACCATGTAAGCATCCAAGAAGTCCATAACCGCGGACCCGGCTATTCAAATAGATCATGTTAACCCTGCAGGGGTGTACTTCTTCACACACGCTCTCGCCACTTACCGCCATGTACACGTCATGCATCTCGGCAACCTTCAAGCGGAAGCCTGGCAAGGGTGTCGGGCACGACCTGACTGACCACACAAGACTCTAGCCCAGGTTTATCGCCTATTCGGGTTCCATCCGGAAGGAGATCCGGCCGGGGTGTCGCTCATGGACCCAAACGATGTGTGCAGGGTTCCCGAGCCCACCATCCGGGTGCCACTCGGTACACCAGGCCACGTGTGCCTAGTCTGTCCCAAGCCAACCCTGCCGGGTGCCACTTGGTAGAAAAATAGCACTACCTACAAACACCAGAAACTAGTTGCGACTCCTGGACAGAGATCAAGTTGGTTAATAAGTCGAGAAAGTCAATTAAGGATCCCAATGTGTGGTAGTATCGAGTCATTGGACAACATACATAGAACTCGGTGCTTAAGGACGGTTCCAGTGAGACAACCCACCATGTACTCCTACATGGCCTCTCACCACTACCTTTACCAAATCGTGTTCATACACTTCACTCTCAGCATCAGAACATATCGTAACACTCCAATTCATTCCTAATGAATCAGACCTGACACAACTCTAAGCAATAGTAGGCATAGCATGGTAGGAACACAACATGGCTCAATC
This sequence comes from Triticum dicoccoides, assembly GCF_002162155.2. Classification (NCBI taxonomy): domain Eukaryota; kingdom Viridiplantae; phylum Streptophyta; class Magnoliopsida; order Poales; family Poaceae; genus Triticum; species Triticum dicoccoides. Next base: position 423,698,664 of record NC_041393.1, on the reverse strand, counting down.
AACTCCTACACATGCTAGTGGGTTTCAACTATTTACTGTGGCAATGACAGGTCATGCAGAGGAATGGGTTCAACTACCGTGGCACAAAGTAGCAGATGAATCGTTGTTGTCCTAATGCAATAACTGAGATCAGGAGTGAGAGAGTTGGATTGTATCGGAATGAACAAGGGGGTTTGCTTGCCTGGTAGATCAACAGGGGGGCACTGCTCCTCAGACAGGTACTCTGGAACGGTCTCCGGAGCAGGACCTATCGAGAAGGAACGGTGTCGACAATCAATACACAACATATGCAACAATATGATGCATGATCATGGCATTTAGATGTTAAGTTGTTTGTGCTAATGCATCTAGCAATCATTTGGTTGAAGTTCATTTGAACCAAGAGTTCAAATGCAAATCCAAATTAAGCTCTTATAAATGCCATTTACATGTTTTCACTTATACAGTAGGTATAAGTTGGTTTGTCATGCATGAAACTAGAAAAGATGGATAGATTGCATTTTTCTGATAATTTTTCATATATGACTTATTTTAATCTGAGCTACGGTTGAATTTCTATGATTTTTTGAAGTTTTGCTAATTTTCGGGAATTTCTGAGTGACGTCAGCAGGTCAACAGGTCACTCCAGGTCAAACTTGACGTGTGGGGTCCACACGTGACTGACACGGGGTTAAACAGGGGGTTATTTGCTTAATTAAAAGGATTAGGGGGCACGGGGCCCACTAGTCAGTGTCAGGGGTTAGATAGGCGGTAATTAATCACCTGGCCGACGGGGCCCACCCGTCAGGCCGGCGAGGTCGTCAGCGGCGACCACAGGACGCGGCGGCGTCCGCGTTGGGGGCCACAGGGGCGGCATCTGAGAGCACCAGGGCATAGCCCGTGCTCTCCCGCATCCAGGGGAGCAGACGGGAAGCCGCGAGGGTGCCGGAGCTCGTCGGAGCGGAGCTCACAGCGGCGGCCGGAGCTCGGCTTGAGCGGGCACGCGGCTACGGCGCACGAGGAGGCAGGAGAGGAGGGGGAACCGACGCGGGGGGCTCACAGGGGACCGGAAGAGACGACGGAGAGCTCGAGGGAGGCGCTGACGGCGGTGAGCGGCGACGGAGATCCACGGCGGCCAGAGGTGATGAAGGCGACGGCGACGGCTCCACGGGGCATCCGGCGATGCACAGCTTGGCGGAGAGGCTACAGAGCGAGGAGGCGGAGCTCCTGTGCGTGTCTGAGAGGCAAGGGGGAGGCGATGGCTATGGTGGTGCTCGTCGGTGGCAGTGGTGGCGTTCGGCCATGAGAGAGAAAGCGAGGAAGAGGGAGAGGAGAGGAGAGGATTGGGGGAGAGTGAGAGGGTCCGGGGGGCGGCGTGGCAGCGTCCAGATGCATCGCGGAGGGACAGGCAGACAGGGAGGGAGGAGGTGGCGTGGCGCGGTGGTGCGCGCGCGTCGGGCACGCGCCCGTCCTCCTGGCAGGAGGAAGACGACAGGGAGGAGGCGGGCTGGGCCAGCTGCTGGGCTGCGCAGTGCCGGGCCAGCACAGGAGCTGGGCCGCAGGTAGGTCCAGGTAAGGTTTTCCCTTTGTCTTTCTTTTCTATTTTTCTTACATTTGTTTGGTTTAATAAAAATACTAAACCATTTTATTTTCTTATGCCAATTTTTGTAGGGGCTAGTGGCATTATTCCAGAGCTCCTAAACAACTGGCATAATTTTTGGACAATATTTTATATATATATAACAATATATATCCAAAGCAAATAATTACCGCATTAATTCCAAATGCCCAAAATAAATACTTATGAGCTCCTAAAAATATTTGTTTGATTTTTATCTCTGTCTAATATTATCATAGAGCAACATGAACATTTTCTTGGACCTTTTTGGAGCACTTTTTCATTTGGGTCATTTCCAGAGATGATTCTAAGGGTTTCACAAATCCTCATTTCAAATTTAAATGGAATTTAAACATGATGCACACATGACAGCTAGCCTTGAGCATACCAGAACTAGGGATGTGACAATAAGTCCCCTGGCCAGTCTGATTGTCAATGAAACAGATCTTTCTAGATATCAACCGGCTTATGACTTGGAAAATGAGAAGATGCCGACTCCGTCTTACAAAGTGAAGGATCTAATCCGCCTGATACGTCTCCAACGTATCTATAATTTTTTATTGTTCCATGCTATTATATTATCTGTTTTGGATGTTTATGGGCTTTATTATACACTTTTATATTATTTTTGGGACTAACCTATTAACCGGAGGCCCAACCCAAATTGCTATTTTTTTGCTTATTTCAGTGTTTTGAAGAAAAGGAATATCAAACGGAGTCCAAACGGAATGAAACCTTCGGGAGAGTTATTTTTGGAACAAACGCAATCCAGGAGACTTGGAGTAGACGCCAGAGAAGCTTCGAGGAAGCCACGAGAGTCCAGGGCGCGCCCTACCCCCCTGGGCGCGCCCCCACCCTCATGGGCCCCCGTGGTTCCCATGACCGACTTCTTTCGCCTATATATATCCATATACCCCGAAAACATCTAGGAGCACAATAGATCGGGAGTTCCACGGCCGCAAGCCTCTGTAGCCACCAAAAACCAATCGGGACCCTGTTCCGGCACCCTGCCGGAGGGGGGATCCCTCACCGGTGTCCATCTTCATCATCCCGGCGCTCTCCATGATGAGGAGGGAGTAGTTCACCCTCCGAGCTGAGGGTATGTACCAGTAGCTATGTGTTTGATCCCTCTCTCTCTCTCTCTCTCTCTCTCTCTCGTGTTCTTGATTTGGCACGATCTTGATGTATCGCGAGCTTTGCTATTATAGTTGGATCTTATGATGTTTCTCCCCCTCTACTCTCTTGTAATGGATTGAGTTTTCCCTTTGAAGTTATCTTATCGGATTGAGTCTTTAAGGATTCGAGAACACTAGATGTATGTCTTGCATGTGCTTATGTGTGGTGACAATGGGATATTCACGTGATCTACTTGATGTATGTTTTGGTGATCAACTTCCGGGTTCAGTGACCTTGTGATCTTATGCATAGGGGTTGGCACATGTTTTCGGCTTGACTCTTCGGTAGAAACTTTGGGGCACTCTTTGAAGTACTTTGTGTTGGTTGAATAAATGAATCTGAGATTGTGTGATGCATATCGTATAATCATGCCCACATATACTTGAGGTGACATTGGAGTATCTAATTGACATTTGGGTTTTGGTTGATTTGTGTCTGAAGGTGTTATTCTAGTACGAACTCTATGATAGATCGAACGGAAAGAATAGCTTCGTGTTATTTTACTACGGACTCTTGAATAGATCGATAAGAAAGGATAACTTTGAGGTGGTTTCATACCCTAGAATAATCTCTTCATTAGTTCTCTGCTATTATTGACTTTGGAGTGACTCTTTGTTGCATGTTGAGGGATAGTTATATGACCCAGTTATGTTATTATTGTTGAGAGAACTTGCACTAGTGAAAGTATGAACCTTAGGCCTTGTTTCGAAGCATTCCAATACCGTTTGTGCTCAACTTTATCATTAGTTACCTTGTTGTTTTTATATTTTCAAATTACAAATACTCATATCTACCATCCATATTTCACTTGTATCACCATCTCTTCGCCGAACTGGTGCACCTATACAATTTGCCATTGTATTGGGTGTGTTGGGGACACAAGAGACTCTTTGTTATTTGGTTGCAGGGTTGTTTGAGAGAGACCATCTTCATCCTACGCCTCCCATGGATTGATAAACCTTATGTCATCCACTTGAGGGAAATTTGCTACTGTCCTACAAACCTCTGCACTTGGAGGCCCGACAACATCTACAAGGAGAAGGTTGCATAGTAGACATCAAGCTCTTTTCTGGCGTCGTTGCCGGGGAGGTGAGTGCTTGAAGGTATATCTTTAGATCTTGCAATCGAATCTTTTAGTTTCTTGTTTTATGACTAGTTTAGTCTATAAAAGAAAACTACAAAAAAATGGAATTGAGGGTGCCTCATATGCTTCATCTTTTTAATGGCTTCCGTGAAAATAAGGATTCCGATAATTGTGCTCAATTGCTAGAGGAAGAATGCATTAGAATGTTTTGCACTAAATCTTTGAATGATGAGCATAATTGCAATGTTGTTAGTATGAATTCCTTGAATATCCATGATGCCAATGATATGCAAAGCCACAAGCTTGGGGGTGCTATGTTTCATGAAGATGATATTTTTTGTCCCCCAAGTTTTGATGAGCAAATTTATTATGATGAAAGCATGCCTCCTATTTAGATGATTATTGTGATGACATGTATGCTATAAAGAATAAAGATAACTGAGGGAGTCCTAGACTAGGGGTGTCCGGACAGCCGGACTATCATTATCCGCCGGACTCCAAGACTACGAAGATAACTGATTGAAGACTCCGGCTCGTGTCCAGATGGTACTTTCCTTGGCGTGGAAGGTAAGCTTGGCAATACGGACATGTAGATCTCCTACCATTGTAACCGACTCTGTGTAACCCTAGCCTCTCCGGTGTCTATATAAACCGGAGGGCTTTAGTCCGTAGGACAACATACATTACAACAATCATACCATAGGCTAGCTTCTAGGGTTTCGCCTCCTTGATCTCGTGGTAGATCTACTCTTGTACTACCAATATCATCAATATTAATCAAGCAGGACGTAGGGTTTTACCTCCATCGAGAGGGCCCGAACCTGGGTAAAACATTGTGTCCCTTGTCTCCTGTTACCATCCGCCTAGACGCACAGTTCGGGACCCCCTACCCGAGATCCGCCGGTTTTGACACCGACATTGGTGCTTTCATTGAGAGTTCCTCTGTGTCGTCACCGATAGGCTTGATGGCATCTTCAACCAACAACGCTGTCCAGGGTGAGACTTTTCTCCCCGGACAGATCTTCGTATGCGGCGGCTTCGCACTGCGGGCCAATTCACTTGGCCATCTGGAGCAGATCGAAAGCTACGCCCCTGGCCGTCAGGTCAGATTCGGAAGCTTAAACTTCACGGCCGATGTCCGTGGAGACTTGATCTTCGACGGACTCGAGCCACAGCCAAGCGCGCCGCACTGTGACGATGGGCACGATCTAGCTCTGCCGCCGAACAGTGCCTTGGTGGCCGCACCCGGATCCGCTTCGGCCATTAGCCCGGAGCCGATCGCCCATATCGAGGGCCGGTGGATAGACGCCGCCCTGGGGGCTTCAACATCCACGGCGTTGGAGCCGAACACTGACCTTGTCCCCTGCGAAACTCGTGATTCCGAGGCGCCGGACTCCCCGCCGGACTCCGAACCTCCCGCGCCCCCACCAATCGATTCGGATTGGGCGCCGGTTATGGAATTCACCGCCGCGGACATCTTTCAGTACTCGCCTTTTGGCGATATCCTGAATTCACTAAAGCACCTCTCGTTATCAGGAGAGTCCTGGCCGGACTATGGCCAGGAGGGCTGGGGTACGGCCAACGAAGAAATTCAGAGCCCACCCACCACCCACTTTGTAGCCACTATCGATGATCTAACCGACATGCTAGACTACGACTCCGACGACATCGACGCTATGGACGACGATGCCGGAGACGAACAGGAACCAGCGCCTACAGGGCACTGGAAGACCACCTCATCATACGACATATATATGGTGGACACCCCAAAAGACGGGGATGGCGAAGAAGCAGCGGAGGCAGATTCTCTAAAGAAGCAGCCCAAACGCCGACGTCAGCGGCGCCGCTCTAAATCCCGCCATAGCAAAAATGAAGATTCCGGCACGGGAGATAATAATACTCCGGAGAGTGCCGAAGACAATCCCCTCCAGCAAGACTCAGCGCAGGAGGATGCAGAAGCAAGCCCCCACGAGAGGGCGGTAGACGAAGGGGTTGAGGATGATAACTATATGCCTCCCTCCGAAGACGAAGCAAGCCTCAACAATGATGAATTCGTCGTACCTGAGGATCCCGTCGAACAAGAGCGCTTCAAGCGCAGGCTTATCGCCACAGCAAACAGCCTAAAGAAAAAGCAGCAACAGCTCCAAGCTGATCAAGACCTGCTGGCCGATCGATGGACCGAGGTCCTCGCGGCCGAAGAGTATAAACTCGAACGCCCCTCCAAAAGTTACCCAAGACGCAAGCTCCTCCCCCGATTAGAAGAGGAAGCATACATACCTCCATCACCAGCGCACGATATGGCTGAACGACCACCCCGTGGTCGTGACAGAGAGGCATCCAGGCCCCCAGCCAAGACAGTACCCCGGCATCGTTCCAAAAGTACGAAGCCAAGAGGGAACGCGCCGGACTTGCGAGACATATTGGAGGACAAGGCAAGGCAATCCAGATCCATCTACGGATCACGTGGGCGCCCTACGACCCACGACGAATACCGTCGCGCCGGATACAATAACCCCGGCCGGGCCGAACACAGCAGACAGCGCTCTCTCGAGCTGCGTCATGATATTGCCCAATACAGGGGCGCCACACACCCTCTATGCTTCACTGACGAAGTAATGGATCATCAGATCCCAGAAGGGTTTAAACCCGTAAACATCGAATCTTACGATGGCACAACAGACCCCGCGGTTTGGATCGAAGATTATCTTCTCCACATTCATATGGCCCGCGGTGATGATCTCCATGCCATCAAGTACCTCCCACTCAAGCTTAAAGGACCAGCTAGGCATTGGCTAAATAGCTTGCCCGCAGAGTCAATTGGGTGCTGGGAGGACCTGGAAGCCGCATTCCTCGACAACTTCCAGGGCACGTACGAGCGACCACCAGACGCCGATGACCTAAGCCACATTATTCAGCAGCCAGACGAATCGGCCAGACAATTCTGGACACGGTTCTTGACAAATAAAAACCAAATCGTCGACTGTCCGGATGCAGAGGCCCTTGCAGCCTTCAAACATAACATCCGGGACGAATGGCTAGCCCGGCACCTGGGGCAGGAAAAGCCGAAATCCATGGCAGCCCTCACATCGTTAATGACCCGCTTTTGCGCGGGAGAGGACAGCTGGCTAGCCCGTAGCAACAACCTCCGTAAAAATTCTGGCAGTCCGGATACAAAGGACAACAATGGCAGGTCACGTCGAAACAAAAACAAGCGCCGCATTAACGGGGACGATAAGGAGGATACGGCAGTCAATGCCAGATTCCGAGGCTCTAAACCCGGTCAGCGGAAGAAGCCATTCAAAAGAACCACTCCGGGTCCGTCCAATCTGGACCGATTACTCGAACGCTTATGCCAGATACATGGCACCTCTGAAAAGCCAGCTAACCACACCAATAGAGATTGCTGGGTGTTCAAGCAGGCCGGCAAGTTAATTGCCGAAAACAATGACAAGGGGCTAAACAGCGACGACGAGGAGGAGACCCGACCGCCGAACAACAGAGAACATAAGGGTTTCCCCCCACAAGTGCGGACGGTGAATATGATATACGCGACCCACATACCCAAGAGGGAGAGGAAACGCGCACTCAGGGACGTCTATGCGATGGAGCCAGTCGCCCCAAAGTTCAATCCATGGTCCTCTTGTCCGATCACTTTCGATCGAAGAGACCATCTGACCAGCATACGCCATGGCGGATTCGCCGCATTGGTTTTAGACCCAATCGTCGATGGATTTCACCTCACAAGAGTCCTGATGGACGGCGGTAGTAGCCTGAACCTGCTTTATCAGGATACAGTGCGCAAAATGGGCATAGACCCATCAAGGATTAAACCTACAAAGACAACCTTTAAAGGTGTCATCCCAGGAGTGGAAGCCAACTGTACACGCTCAGTCACACTGGAAGTGGACTTCGGATCCCCGGACAATTTCCGGAGCGAGGAGTTAATCTTCGACATAGTCCCGTTTCGCAGCGGCTATCACGCCCTGCTCGGACGAACCGCATTTGCAAAATTCAACGCGGTGCCGCATTATGCATACCTAAAGCTCAAGATGCCAGGCCCTCGTGGAGTCATTACGGTCAATGGGAATACAGAACGCTCCCTCCGAACGGAGGAACATACAGCGGCTCTTGCGGCAGAAGTACATAGCAGCCTTCTAAGGCAATTCTCAAGTCCGGCAGTTAAAAGGCCGGATACAGCAAAGCGCGCCCGGAGCAATGCCAACCAAGACCACCTGGCGCGATCAGAGCACGCGTAGCAATGCGGCCCCAACCCTCGCCCGCACATGATCGCAAAAATAACACTCCGCGTACACCATTACGCTTGGAGATACCATGGGCACAGGGGAGGGGGCACGATCGCAATGGACCCAGAGTGCGGTTCGACCACACCGGGGGCTCACAAGTGTGCCCCCCTTTTTTTATTTTATTTTTTTCTTCTTTTATGTACACAGGACTCTGCTTACCAGAAGCCCTGTCCGGCGGCGAACCTGCCGAACTCACGATGCAACAGTCAGGGACTAAACAAGGCCGCGATGAACACTCAGGTGGTCTCCATTACGAGCATTAAATTCGATTATATACACCATGTCTGCAGCTCATCCCTGGAGGGGGACATGTTTATTTAGTCTAAATCCCTTGCCTACCGCACTATTTGTATCAGTCCGCTCTACTAGCAGACTTTCTTTCATAAATAATGCAGCACCTCTTTATTTCAATTGCATTACCTTTTACATATATGTTCATTACATGACATCTTGCACCCGTATATTTTGGTACGGCCGAATACGCCAGGGGCCTCTGTTCCCCAATTTATGGTGTGATAAAGTCCGAACACTTTCACAAGTGCGGCACCCCGAACTTATAGCATTATATGAATCGGCTTCGAATCATGTCTTAGGTCAATAGTTGGGTTTGCCCGGCTCCCATGTTTTGGTGCCTTACGTTCCGTTCTGTCGGCTAAGGTAGCACTGGAAGAACCACTGCGATTGCGCCCTGGTTGAGCCGGGCTAACGCCTTAGTGGAGAAAGCTAAAACTGACTGGCATGATAAGGCGAGAGACTGGTCACTGTTCGAGAGGTTTTTTGGGGTCCTTAAAGACTCACGCCGCTTCGAGCGAAGTTCCGGATAATGTCCGATGAAGGCGTGGATAGCGCCCCGGATTCGGTCTTTCGAATACCAGGGGCTTCGCCGAAATTTAAAATTATAGAATTCTATGGCTAAGTGAGAGTGTTCAAGCATTATAAGTCCGGTTGCCTTGTTCGTCGTGTTGAGCGCCTCCCTAGATGGACCCAAAAATGGGGAAAAGAGTGCTCAAGTTTATCCCGAACACCCCAGCACTTGTGGCTTGGGGGCTGAAGCCAACGACTTGCCATCTCTCAGATTTTACAAACGGTCGCACAGAAGGTAATATTTTAAATTAAAAAAGCGTTGCTCATGGCGCATATGAACGAAGTTTCCAGCGCACAGGATAAATACACAGCGAGTTCACTCAAAGATTACATTTCGGGAGCACTCATCTGCAATATCGCAGGCTCCCTTCAGGACAATTTTATAATACTTCTCCGGCGTGCGATACTCCTTGCCCGGTGGCGGTGGGTCCCTGAGAAGCTTCTCCGCATCCAGTTTGCCCCATTGCACCTTTATGCGGGCAAGGGCCCGACGAGCGCCCTCAATACAGGCGGAGCGCTTGACTACATCCAGCCTGGGGCATGCATCGACCAGCCGCCGCACGAGGCCAAAGTAGCTCCCAGGCAGGGCCTGTCCAGGCCACAGCCGGACTATGAGACCCTTCATGGCCTCCTCAGCTACCTTGTGGAGTTCGACCAGCTGCTTCAGCTGGTCGCTTGGGGGCACCGGATGGCCGGCCTCAGCGTACTGAGACCAGAAGACCATCTCCGTCGAGCTCCCCTCCTCGCCACGATAGAATGCGGCGGCATCAGACGCGCTACGCGGCAGATCTGCAAACGCCCCTGGAGAGCTCCGAATTCGGGTAAGTATCAGGTAATTCACATTAACATGCCTGCTTTGCATGAAAAATGCCTTACCCGCCGCTATCTTCTTTATGTCCTCAACTTCCTGAAGGGCCTTATGGGCCTTGGCCTTGGCGGACTTGGCACTTTCGAGAGCCAAGGCAAGCTCGGACTCTCGAGTCTTGGAGTCACGCTCCAAACTCTCATGCTTTTCCATGAGAGCCTGGAGCTCTTGCCGAACTTCCACCACCCGTGCCTCTTGCTTTTCTCGCTCAGCCCGTTCCGCGGCCGCACTGCGTTCGGCCGCGAACACAGCATCCTTCAGGGCCGCCACCTCTTTAGTGGACCCTGCAATACACATATTATCCTTGTTAATTTTATTTGCAACCAAAACCCTTTTCTGTAAGGTACTTATTCAAAGAGGTGTTACTCACCTTCTTTTTTCTCGAGCTGCTTCTTTGCATGGCCGAGCTCTTGCTCAGACCGCTCGAGATCCTTCTTCAGCACGTCGACCTCCGCCGTTAGTGCGGTAGAGGTCAGCAGCGCAGCTTGCAAACCCATATTGACATATTTTAGGCAACCCTGCGTCTATCTTGTTAGATCCTCAGTCCGGCTTTTCTTTCCGAACACCGAACTAAGCATCAGGGGCTACTGTCTATGCGGTATTACATTACATAATTTTAACTTCTTACCTCAAAGCCTGTTAGAAGGCTGTTGCAGGCTTCGGTCAGCCCGCTCTTAGCGAGCTGAACCTTCTTAATCACCGCACTCATGATAGTGCGGTGTTCTTCCTCGATGGAAGCGCCTTTAAGCGCCTCCAACAGGTTATCCGGCGCCTCCGGTTGGACGGAGGCCGCCGGCGTCACGGTCCTGCCCTTCTTTCGAAGGGGCCGCTTGCCGGACTCTGGAACCACTGCGGGTTCCGTTGTAGAGTCCGGCACAAAGTCCGGGAGGCTGCCTGACGGCGCCTCCGGAGCCTCCTCCTGATGGGTCCCTCTTTGGGATCCCACCTCGGCGTCCTCGTCGACGCGTGGGGTAGAGGCAGTCGGGATGGAATTCACATCCGACAAGGCCAATGACCCGCTCGATGAGTCAGGGAGATCATCATTGGCAGGACTACGGACAGAATGCGGCGTTAGAAGGATACTATGCGACATAAAAGAAATTACACATCAAGGATCCGGATACTTACGATCTCGCCGGACGCCTGGCCCTTGGAGGCCACTCATCCTCGCCAACCTTGATGTTGGCGAAACTGTCCGGGGGGATAGTTCTCCCCCTCTTGGACCCTTCGGCCTCCCCGATTGGGGAAGCCTTCCTCTTCTTCTCTCCCTCCTCCGGGAGAGAATACTCCTCCTCCTCGTCTTCAGGGAAGGAGTCCTCGTCGTCGTCAGACACCTGATTGCGGGAACACTTTCGAGTCCCCGTGGCCACCTTCTTGGCCTTCTTCTCCGGCACCACGTGCGGTGCCGGAACCAGTAGCCCTGTTAAGCGGGCGTCCACTGGGTCTTCTGGCATGGGAGCCGGGCTGATAAGTAGCTTAGCCTTCTCCATCCATTCCTGTCAAAGGAAGTGGCAGAATGAGATCCCATTAAAAGCTAATTTAATTATCACAAGTGTCCCGTGATGGGATTGAATCACTTACCTCGTCAGTTGGACACTGCGAGCTGAATCCGCGATCTTCCGTCGTGGATGCGGGGGCTTCTGCGCCCTTGAACAGCACCCTCCAGGCGCCTTCGTATGTTGTATCGAAGAGCCCGCTTAGCGCCTGGTGCTGTTCCGGATTGAACTCCCACAAATTGAATGCCCGTTATTGGCATGGGAGAATCCGCCGGAGGAGCATGACTTGGACCACGTCGACAAGCCGGAGCCTATTGCTCACCATCTTCTTGATGCAGGCTCGGAGTCCTGTCACCTCCACCGGATTGCCCCACTGCAAGCCCTTCTCTTTCCAGGAGGTGAGCTGCATGGGGATTCCAGATCTAAACTCGGGGGCCGCCGCCCATGTGGGCTTGTGCGGCTCGGTGATGTAGAACCACCCCGATTGCCACCCCTTGACGGAGTCCACGAAGGTCCCTTCAAGCCAAGGGACGTTGGGCAATTTGCCTCCGCATTCCGCTTGCGTGCCCTTCACAACCTTCGGCTTGACGTTGAAGGTCTTGAGCCACAGGCCGAAGTGGGGCCAGATGCAGAGGAAGGCCTCACACACGACGATGAACGCCGAGATGTTGAGGATGAAGTTCGGCGCCAGATCGTGGAAATCTAGGCCGTAGTAAAACATGAGCCCCCGGACAAATGGATGGAGCGGAAAGCCCAGTCCACGGAGGAAGTGGGGGAGGAAGACGACCCTCTCATGTGGCCTAGGGGTAGGGATGAGCTGCCCCTCGTCAAGCAGCCGGTGCGCGATATCGCTGGAAAGGTATCCGGCGTCGCGCAGCTTAGTGATGTCCTCCTCCTTAGCGGTGGAGGCTAACCATTTACCTCCCGCTCCGGACATATTCGGAGGAGGTCGAGGCGAGATGCGCAAGCTTGGGCGTTGGAGCTTGAGTGCGCGGAAATGGATAAGCAAAGGAGGAAGAAGGCGTAGGTGAGAAGGTGAATCCTTATCCCTTATATATAGGCGGACGAAAACTATGCGTTCCCCACCGGCCTGGTAAAACTCGCTTATCTCCCAAGCGCCGCCATCAATGGCGCGGTTGGGTTACCCACATCCGTATTGATGAGAATCCCGGAATAAGGGGAACACGATCTCTGCTTCGACAGGACGTGCCAAGGAAACCGCTTCGCTAAACGTGCTGAGGTGGTATGGTAAAAAACGATTCAAACAAAGGCTTGGTTGCGGTGTGATGTCACGCCGCATAATACGTCAGCAGATTGAGCTAGTGTATATGTTTTATTCTCTCTACGGTGGAATGTGGAGATTATTTTTGCAGAGCCGGACACTATCCTGGTGTTCATGATCTTCTCTGGATTATTCAAGGGAGGAACCCGCCTTGCAATGCCGAACATTATGCACGCCGGACTTATCGTCATTGAAGACTGGTTCAGGGGCTATTGAGGGAGTCCTGGACTAGGGGGTGTCCGGACAGCTGGACTATCATTATCCGCCGGACTCCAAGACTACGAAGATACAAGATTGAAGACTCCGGCTCGTGTCCGGATGGTACTTTCCTTGGCGTGGAAGGCAAGCTTGGCAATACGGACATGTAGATCTCCTACCATTGTAACCGACTCTGTGTAACCCTAGCCTCTCCGGTGTCTATATAAACCGGAGGGCTTTAGTCCATAGGACAACATACATTACAACAATCATACCATAGGCTAGCTTCTAGGGTTTAGCCTCCTTGATCTCGTGGTAGATCTACTCTTGTACTACCAATATCATCAATATTAATCAAGCAGGACGTAGGGTTTTACCTCCATCGAGAGGGCCCGAACCTGGGTAAAACATTGTGTCCCTTGTCTCCTGTTACCATCCGCCTAGACGCACAGTTCGGGACCCCCTACCCGAGATCCGCCGGTTTTGACACCGACAATAACCATGAAACTAGTCATCATGATATTAATTTTCAATTGGATTATGCTTCACAAGATAGTTATTTTGTTGAGTTTGCTCCCACTACTATTGATGAGAATAAATTTGCGTATGTGGAGAGTAGTAAAATTTCTATGCAAGTAGATCATGAAAATAATGCTTTATGTGATGGTTATATTGTTGAATTCATTCATGATGCTACTGAAAATTATTATGAGGGAGGAATATATGCTTGTAGGAGTTGCAATGATATCAAGTTTCCTCTCTATGTGCTTAAAGTTTTAAAGTTATGCTTATTTTGCCTTCCTATGCTAGTTGATTATTATTCCCATAAGTTGTTTGATCAAAAAATCCCTATGCATAGGAAGTGGATTAGACTTAAATGTGTTAGTAATATTCTTCATGATGCTCTCTTTATGTTTCAATTCTTATCTTTTATGCGAGCATCATTGAAATCATCATGCCTAGCTAAAAGGCATTAAAGAAAAGCGCTTGTTGGGAGACAACCCAATATTTATCTTTACTGTTTTTGTGTGTTAACATGATTATTCTATTGTAGTAATCATGTTTTATAGCTTTTATTTCAATAAAGTGCCAAGTAAGACCTTTATATAGCTTACAGTGATAGTTGTGTTGATCCTGCTGAAAATCAGAAACTTTTTCACCCAGTAAAGTAGTTTTGATAATTCACTGAAACGTGATTTTGATATGATTCTTTCTGCTATGGATTTGTACGCTCAGGATTTTCTAATTTGGTAGAATTTTTTAAGTTACAGAAGTATTCTAGAGTTACAGATTACTACAGACTGTTTTGTTTTTGACAGATTCTGTTTTCTATGTGTTGTTTGCTTATTTTGATGAATCTATGAGTAGTATTGGAGGGTATGAACCATAGAGAAGTTGGAATATAGTATATATTACACCAATATGAATTTAGAATGAGTTCACCACACTACCTAAGTGGTGATTTATTTTCTTATACTAACGGAGCTTACGAGTTTTCTGTTGAGTTTTGTGTTGTGAAGTTTTCACCTTTTGGGTAAAGATTCGATGGACTATGAAATAAGGAGTGTCAAGAGCCTAAGCTTCGGGATGCCCAAGGCACCCCAAGGTAATATTCAAGGACAACCAATACCCTAAGCTTGGGGATGCCCCGGATAGCATCCCCTCTTTCGTCTTCGTTCATCGATAACTTTACTTGGAGCTATATTTTTATTCACCACATGATATGTGTTTTGCTTGGAGCGTCATTTTATTTTGTTAGAATTTGCCTGATTTTATTTAGAATAATGTTTTCCATCTATATTTCCAATAAAAATGTCAAGGATATCCTTTACCATGCTTATTTTGCAAGCATACATGTTGCTGTTTCAAAACAGAAACTTTACCGCTGTTGCAAAAATTCCCTAGAAAATTCAGAAAATGATAAAATATTGAAACTTTTTGCATATTGAGATCAGATAAATCTTATACAGTGTAGTATTTTTCTCATAATTCTTGGAGTTAGGGAAGTATGATGAATCTTGCATTGTTTAAAGACTATACTGTTTTGGCAGATTGTTGTTATGTTTGCATTGTTTGCATATGTTTGCTTGTTTAATGATTCTATATGAGGATAGGAGTATTAAATATGCAGAGAAATTTAGTATGCAATGTTGAATAATAATTTTTGTGATTTGTTACAGTATAAAATGATAAGGTTTTTGCATTGTTTCATACTAACTTATCTCACGAGTTCTTGTTGAGTTTGGTGTGGATGAAGCTTTCGAGATTTAGGAAACCGATATATATAAAAGGAATTAAGGAGACACAAAAGCTCAAGGTTGGGATGCCCAAGGCACCCCAAGATAATATTTCAAGAAGTCTCAAGCATCCAAGCTTGGGGATGCCCCGGTAGGCATCCCACCTTTCTTCTTCAACAATTATCGGTTAGTATCGGTTGAACCTAAGTTTTTGCTTCTTCACATGATGTGTGCTATCCTTGAAATATCATTTTGTTTTGTTTTGCTTGCTGTTTGAATAAAATCCCAAGATCTGAAATTATTAAATCTTAGAGAGTCTTCACATAGTTGCATAATTATTCGACTACTCATTGATCTTCACTTATATATTTCGGAGTAGTTTGCCATTTGCTCTACTGCTTCACTTATATCCTTTTAGAGCATGGCGGTGGTTTTATTTTGAAGAAATAGATGAATTCTCATGCTTCACTCATATTCTTTTGAGAGTCTTAAACAGCATGGTAATTTGCTTTGGTTATGAATTTAGTCCTAATATGATGGGCATCCAAGAGGGATATAATAAAAACTTTCATATAAAGTGCATTGAATACTATGAGAAGTTTGATTCTTTATGATTGTTTTGAGATACGATGATGGTAATATTAGAGTCATGCTAGTGGAGTAGTTGTGAATTTTAGGAATACTTGTGTTGAAGTCTGTGATTCCCATAGCATGCATGTATGGTGAACCGTTATCTGATGAAGTCGGAGCATGAGTTATTTTTTGATTGCCTTCCTTATGAGTGGCGGTCGGGGACGAGCGATGGTCTTTTCCTACCAATCTATCTCCCTAGGGGCATGCGCATAGTACTTTGTTTTGATAACTTGTAGATTTTTGCAATAAGTATATGAGTTCTTTATGACTAATGTTGAGTTCATGGATTATACGCACTCTCACCCTTCCACCATTGCTAGCCTCTCTTGTGTCGGGCAACTTTCGCCAGTACCATACACCCAGAATATACCTTCCTCAAAACATCCACCATACCTACCTATTATGGCATTTCCATAGCCATTCCGAGATATATTGCCATGCAACTTTCCACTGTTCTGTTTATTATGACACGCTCCATCATTGTCATATTGCTTTTGCATGATCATGTAGTTGACATCGTATTTGTGGCAAGGCCACCTTTATAATTCTTTCATACATGTCACTCTTGATTCATTGCATATCCCGGTACACCGCCGGAGGCATCCACACAGAGTCATATTTTGTTCTAAGTATTGAGTTGTAATTCTTGAGTTGTAAGTAAATAAAAGTGTGATGATCTTCATTATTAGAGCATTGTCCCAAGTGAGGAAAGGGTAATGGAGACTATGATTCCCCCACAAGTCGGGATGAGACTTCGGGCTTTATGAAAAATCAAAGAGGCAAAAGAAGCCAAAATAAAAAAAGAGGCCAAAGAAGCCCACCAAAATTAAAAAAAAAAGAGGAAAAATGAGAGAAAAGAGAGAAGGGACAATGTTATTATCCTTTTTCCAAACTTGTGCTTCAAAGTAGCACCACGATCTTCATGATAGAGAGTCTCCTATGTTGTCACTTTCATATACTAGTGGGAATTTTTTATTATAGAAGTTGGCTTGTATATTCCAATGATGGGCTTCCTCAAAATGCCCTAGGTCTTCGTGAGCAAGCAAGTTGGATGCACACCCACTTAGTTTCTTTTGTTGAGCTTTCATACACTTATAGCTCTAGTGCATCCGTTGCATAGCAATCCCTACTCACTCACATTGATATCTATTAATGGGCATCTCCATAGCCCGTTCATACGCCTAGTTGATGTGAGACTATCTTCTCCTTTTTGTCTTCTCCACAACCACCATTCTATTCCACATATAGTGCTATGTCCATGGCTCACGCTCATGTATTGCGTGAAAGTTGAAAAAGTTTGAGAACATCAAAAGTATGAAAAAATTGCTTGGCTTGTCATCGGGGTTGTGCATGATTTAAATAATTTGTGTGATGAAGATAGAGCATAGCCAGACTATATGATTTTGTAGGGATAGCTTTCTTTAGCCATTTTATTTTGAGGAGACATGATTGCTTTGCTAGTATGCTTGAAGTATTATTGTTTTCATGTCACTATAAACTTTTATCTTGAATCATTTGGATCTGAACATTCATGCCACAATAAAGAAAATTACATTGAGAAATAGGCTAGGTAGCATTCCACATCAAAAATTCTACTTTTATCATTTACCTACTCGAGGACGAGCGGGAATTAAGCTTGGGGATGCTTGATACGTCTCCAACGTATCTATAATTTTTGATTGTTCCATGATATTATATTATCTATTTTGGATGTTTATGGGCTTTATTATACACTTTTATATTATTTTTGGGACTAACCTATTAATCGGAGGCCCAGCCTATATATGTCCATATACCCTAAAAACATCGAGGAACACAATAGATCGGGAGTTCCGCCGCCGCAAAACCAACCGTGACCCTGTTCCGGCACCCTGCCGGAGGGGGGATCCCTCACCGGTGGCCATCTTCATCATCCCGGCGCTCTCCATGATGAGGAGGGAGTAGTTCACCCTCGGGGCTGAGGGTATGTACCAGTAGCTATGTGTTTGATCTCTCTCTCTCTTGTGTTCTTGATTTGGCACAATCTTGATGTACCGCGAGCTTTGCTATTATAGTTGGATCTTATGATGTTTCTCCCCCTCTACTCTCTTGTAATGGAATGAGTTTTCCCTTTGAAGTTATCTTATCGGATTGAGTCTTTAAGGATTTGAGAACACTTGATGTATGTCTTGCATGTGCTTATCTATGGTGACAATGGGATATTCACGTGATCTACTTGATGTATGTTTTGGTGATCAACTTGCGGGTTCAGTGAGCTTGTGAACTTATGCATAGGGGTTGGCACAAGTTTTCGTCTTGACTCTTCGGTAGAAACTTTGGGGCACTCTTTGAAGTACTTTGTGTTGGTTGAATAGATGAATCTGAGATTGTGTGATGCATATCGTATAATCATGCCCACGGATACTTGAGGTAACATTGGAGTATCTAGGTGACATTAGGGTTTTGGTTGATTTGTGTCTTAAGGTGTTATTCTAGTACGAACTCTATGATAGATCGAACAGAAAGAATAGCTTCGTGTTATTTTACTACGGACTCTTGAATAGATCGATCAGAAAGGATAACTTTGAGGTGGTTTCGTACCCTACAATAATCTCTTCGTTTGTTCTCCGCTATTAGTGACTTTGGAGTGACTCTTTGTTGCATGTTAAGGGATAGTTATATGATCCAGTTATGTTATTATTGTTGAGAGAACTTGCACTAGTGAAAGTATGAACCTTAGGCCTTGTTTCGAAGCATTGCAATACCGTTTGTGCTAACTTTTATCATTAGTTACCTTGCTGTTTTTATATTTTCAGATTACAAATACTCATATCTACCATCCATGTTGCACTTTTATCACCATCTCTTCGCCAAACTAGTGCACCTATACAATTTGCCATTGTATTGGGTGTGTTGGGGACACAAGAGACTCTTTGTTATTTGGTTGCAGGGTTGTTTGAGAGAGACCATCTTCATCCTACGCCTCCCATGGATTGATAAATCTTAGGTCATCCACTTGAGGGAAATTTGCTACTGTCCTACAAACCTCTGCACTTGGAGGCCCAACAACGTCTACAACCAGAAGGTTGCGTAGTAGACATCACCCCCCAATCCGTAAGCACACTTTTGCTCCTGAAGTTGACCCGTCTGAGCTTATTGATGATGAAGCTGAATTTCAAGCCTTGAATGGCATTGACTGGTCATCACCAACCTTCCAGGAAGTAGAACAGGACAAAGAAGCGGAGAAGGGTGATCCGCTGGGCGGTTCATAGATGTGACCTTCTGAAAAACAGTTAATCATTTTGACTCCCTGAGTCATGTACTAGGGTAGCAATAACTTTGCTCTGCCATGCCATCGTGCATGGTTTTATATTTTGCCCAACAGTATTGAGCCGCCACTTGATAATTATTATTTTAAACTTTATCATGACGTTGATCTGTGCAGCTGAAAATTTTGAATTATCCTGCACACAAGTAGATCACAAGAGCCCTTGGCGGTTTACCGCAAGGCGGGTCATAATACCTCATTTATAACCACTGATGTTTAAAATAGTTATAGATAGGACTGGTTTAGCCAGAATTTAGACATAATTATAAAAACAATATCATACCTGTGATATTGAATCGTACTGTCGGTTTATGATACCTGTGCAGTAAGGGTGACAACCCAAAACTTTAGAAGCCAATACTTCCAAGTACTTGATATCATCATGTATGGGCGACTTGTCGCCTCTCATTAAGCCGGGTAATAGAAACCACGGGTATGCTTCAAATATGAGCTGTGACATTGAAGGCTACATGGCTGGAACCACTGTGAACCAAAAGGCAAGATAGTATCAAGAAGAACCAAAAAAACTTCAAACGGATCAAGCCAAATGAGAAAAAACGAGGCTATGATTTGAATACGAGCAGGAAGCCGGGCCAAAAGGATTAATGGCTATGATTCGAATACGATTAGGAAGCCGGACCAAAGGGGTTAATGGCTATGATTCGAATACGATTAGGAAGCCCCCAAGTGGTTTGTGGCATTGCGCCAATCACTAGGGTACCGACAACTATGATTCAAATACGATCAGGAAGCCCCCTAGTGACCATGAGTTTTGGCATTGCACCGACCAAAGGGGTACCGATAGCTATGATTCGAATACGATCAGGAAGCCCCCCAGTGACCATAAGTTTTGGCATTGCATCGATCAAAGGGGTACCGACAGCTATGATTCGAATACGATTAGGCAGCCCCCTAGTGACAATTGAAGTTATGATGAAAAAAGACTCATTATTCTTGAAGATGAAATGATAGCGGCCCTGCTTTATTATCATCATAATATATACATCGTCAAAATATGTACATCATAAGAGCCGGTGGCTCAAGTGTAGTAAGGCCGAAGATGAGCAATATTCCACGGCCGGCGGGTCTGCTCCTCCGACTTACGTGAGTCCTTGTGCTCTCGAATATCGATAAGGTAGTATGACCCATTGTTCAAGTTCTTGCTGACCACAAAGGCTCCTTCCCAAGGTGGGGATAACTTGTGCATATCAGTTTGATCCTAGATGAGCCGGAGCACCAAATCACCTTCTTGAAAGGTTCTGGACTTAACCCGACAGCTGTGGTAACGGCGCAAATCTTGTTGGTAAATCGCCAAGCGAGCCGCCGCAAGGTCACGCTCCTCATCTAACATGTCAAGTGCATCCTGACATGCTTGTTCATTATCAGCTTCAACATAAGCCGCCACATGGGGTGAGTCGCGACGGATGTCACTAGGGAGAACCGCCTCTGCTCCGTAAACCATGAAGAAAGGCGTGTAACCTGTAGATCTGTTGGGGGTAGTATTGATACTCCATAGCACTCAAGGTAACTCTTCCACCCAACAACCCGGCGTCCTTTGCAAAGGAACCATAAACCGGGGCTTGATGCCTCTCAAAATTTCTTGATTGGCTCGTTCCGCTTGACCATTGGATTGGGGGTGAGCTACTGACGACACATCAAGTCGAACATGCTCATGTTGACAAAACTCTTTCATAGCACCATTGGACAGATTGTTGGGTTCTACGGTAGGGTGCGTCAACTGCAAATTAAAATTTCCTACGTGCAGAACAACCAAGAACATGCTACGGGAGATGGATCACAGTTCGTTACCACTAGACGCGCAGTGTCGTGCAGCGGAAGAAGAGTTGGGGTAGCACGTCCGCGTGGATCGTATCCTCCTCGTCCTATCTCCCTCGAACAGACGATCGTCCGATCCCACGTACAAGTTCGCTGGAGCGGCGCAAGTGCACCGCCTCTAACAGTATCCGCGCGTGCAGGAGGAACACCGTGCGGCGGACTGCTAGGTCCGATCACACAGTCGGCAACGAGTGGAGGAGGCTATTCGCAACACATGCAAACCCTAGTGACAGCGCCAAAGAGATCAACCGCATGAGTGTGCCGCACCTCCACTTTATATAGGCGTCCGTCGCAGGCTCAACACTTGGGCCTCGCACGGACCCTAAAGCCCAAAGTCGACTCGGTCACGTTCCTAGTCCAGTTCGGATCACATCCGACCAGTGTCCTATGAACCGACCTCGTAGGTTCCTTCCCTTAAGAGCGCGACCCCTTAGGTTCAAGTCGGCTTGGTCGCAGTTCGGATCACCTCCGACCTACACGGTTGGTAGCGGCCTCTGGCAAGGCATGCCGACCACCAAGCAGACTATGAAGCTAGTTAGGCGAACCTGTACAACGTGTCACACTTCTGTTCCCTTTGCCACACGATATATGTTGTCGGGCTCAAGGCGAGACTGTCATCCTTGTGCTAGCCTGACCTCTTTCTCGTTCCAGTGATACCGACCACAAACTGGATTATCTCATAATCCCTATCGCATGGCCATGCTTATCCTGGTCAGATCACACGAGGGGCCCAGAGTATATCTCTCCTGATCGGAGGGGCAAATCCCATCTTGCTCAACCATGTCTCGCAGCATGGGACTGGACAAACCCGAAACCTACCTTTGTAACTACCCAGTCACGGAGTAGCGTTTGGTCGGCCCAAAGCAAGTCTGTCACCATCCCGAGTACATGCGTCAGCTCAGGTCTTAGGACATAGAACGTATGTTGTACTAGAGACTCACAGATGACATATCGTTGCGTCTCATAGTTGGGTCTGTCCGACTTGGACCTTATCTCGACTTGGATCCGACTACGCGAATCCGACCAGACCTTTCCAAGTCCATATTTTCCGGTTAGCATCCAATGCTCCATGGCTAGTGAGACCAAGCCATCGACCGTGTCATATGCTAGTCTAGTCTGTTGCGCGTCCACACAGCCCTTTCGACTAGGGATCTTTTAGGACAGTCACCATACAATGCATAGTCCCAAAAACAAGTCACATACTTGCCGATACACATCATTGATAATGTCCAAGGACTATCTTTATTCATAAACACATAGGAAATATCATCATACATGATTGCCTCTAGGGCATATCTCCAACACGGATTAGTGCCATTATCAGTTATGATGCTGTGGGGAAAGCCAAAATCGAAAAATCACCTTTTTAATGAATTGAACCACCGTTGCCGCGTCACACTTACTAACTGGCTCTGCTTTGACCCACTTTGTGAATTTGTCAACCGCCACCAAAAGGTGGGTCTTTTAATCCTTGGACCTTTTAAAAGGCCCAACCATATCAAGCCCTGAGACTGCAAACGGCCAAGTAATTGAAATAATCCTAAATTCATGAGCCGGCACGTGAGCTCGCCGTGAAAATTTCTGACAACCATCACATTTACTGACCAAATCCTCTACGTCAGCATGAGCCGTCAGCCAATAAAATCCATGAAGAAAAGCTTTGGCAAAAAGGGACTTTGAATCGGCATGATGACCACAATCTCCTTCATGAATCTCATGAAGAATCTCACAGCCCTCCTCAGGAGAGACGCAATGCTGAAATGCCCTAGTGACACTGCGATGGTGTAACTCGCCATTGGCAATTGTCATTGACTTAGAACGTCGGGTTATCTGTCTGGCCAAAGTTTCATCCTTTAGGTAACTCGCCCCGGGTCATGTAAGTTAAATATGGGACTGTCCAATCTGGGATACCGTGGAGAGCCGCCACCAATTGTGCCTCCGGGTCAGGAATAACCAGATCTTCCTCTATAGGCAATTTGACAGAGGGGTTATGCAGAATATCCAAGAAAGTGTTAGGTGGCACCGGCTTACGCTGAGACCCCAACTAGCTTAAGGCATGAGCCGCCTCATTTTTCTTGCGATCAATGTGTTCCACTTGATAACCCTTGAAGTGCCCAGCAATAGCGTCAACTTCACGGCGATAAGCCGCCATGAGTGGATCCTTAGAATCCCATTTGCCTGAGACTTGCTGAGCCACCAAGTCTGAGTCGCCAAAACATCTCACCCGGCTTAAGTTCATCTCCTTAGCCATCCGAAGACCATAGAGCAAGGCTTCATACTCAGCTTCATTGTTAGTACAGGGAAACATCAACCTTAGAACATAACAAAACTTGTCACCTCGAGGGTAAGCTAGGACAACTCCAGCCATCGAGCCCTCTAGTTGCCTGGACCCATCAAAGTGAATAGTCCAATATGTATTATCTAGCTTCTCTTTAGGCATCTGCAGTTCTGTCCAGTCATTGATGAAATCCACAAGTGCTTGAGACTTGATAGCAGTGCGAGGCATATATTTCAAACCATGAGGTCCAAGCTCAATGGCCCACTTGGCTACCCGCCCCGTGGCTTCTCTGTTTTGAATAATATCCCCTAAGGGAGCAGAACTGACCACAATGATGGGATGACCCAGAAAATATTGCTTAAGCTTCCGGCTGGCCATGAACACCCCATAAACGAGCTTCTGCCAGTGTGGATATCTCTGCTTGGACTCAATAAGCACTTCATTGATATAATAAACCGGCCATTGAACCAGATATTCCTTGCCTGCTTCCTTCCATTCCACCACAACAGCTACGCTGACAGCCCGGGCATTAGCAGCCACATATAATAACAATGACTCCTTATCAATGGGAGCAGCAAGGACTGGCGGCTCAGCTAGCTGTTTCATAAAATCTTCAAACGCGTCGTTAGCAGCATCACTCCAGATGAAGTTATCTATTTTGTTCATCATCTGGTACAGTGGTATGGCCTTCTCACTCAACCGGCTTATGAACCGGCTTAAGGCAGCATTACGACCCGCCAGACGCTGAACATCATTGATACACGCCAGCTTTGCCAGGGAGATAATGGCCTTGATCTTCTCTGGGTTAGCCTCAATGCCTCTGTTAGAAACCAGAAATCCCAAAAGCTTGCCTGCTGGCACAACAAAAATGCACTTGGCCGGGTTAAGCATCATCTTGTAGACCCGGAGATTGTCGAAGGTTTCTTTCTAATCATCTATCAAAGTTTTATTTTCTCTGGATTTCACCACAATATCATCCACATAAGCATGAACATTGTGCCCAATCTGACTGTGAAGACAATTATGCACACATTGCTGGTAAGTCGCCTGGGCACTCTTGAGCCCAAAAGGCATAGACACGTAGCAGAAGGATCCAAATGGAGTAATAAAGGTTGTCTTCTCCTGGTCCTTAACTGCCATCTTGATCTGATGATAACCAGAGTAAGCATCCAAAAAACTCAAACGCTCACAACCCGCCGTAGCATCAATGATTTGGTCAATACAAGGGAGAGCAAAAGGATCAGCTGGACATGCCTTGTTTAAGTCCGCGTAATCCACGCACATACGCCAAGTGCAATTCTTTTTAAGCACCATCACCAGATTAGCCAACCACTCAGGATGAAAGGCTTCAACAATGAACCCAGCCTCCAAGAGCCGGGCCACTTCTTCACCAATGGCCTTACGCCTCTCCTCATTGAAGCGACGAAGGAATTGCTTGACCGGCTTAAACTTCGGATCAATATTAAGAGTGTGCTCAGCGAGTTCCCTCGGTACACCCGGCATGTCAGAAGGTTTCCATGCAAAGATGTCCTAGTTCTCACGGATGAACTCGATGAGCGCGCTTTCCTATTTTGGATCCAGGTTAGCACTAATACTGAACTGCTTGGATGAGTCGCTAGGAACAAAGTCAACCAGCTTAGTATCATCTGCCGACTTAAACTTCAGCACTGGATCATGCTCTGTAGTTGGGTTTTTCAAAGACGTCATATCCGCCGGATCAACAATGTCTTTGTAAAATTTCAAATCCTCTATTGCACAGACAGACTCGGCATAAGAGGCATCACCTTCTTCACACTCCAAAGCTATTTTCCTGCTTCCATGCACCGTGATAGTTCCCTTGTAACCCGGCATCTTGAGCTGCAAATAAACATAACAAGGTCGTGCCATGAACTTATCATAAGTCAGACGTCCAAACAGAGCATGGTACGGGCTTCTGATCTTGACTACTTCAAAGGTTAACTTCTCGGCCCTGGAATCGTGCTCATCTCCAAAGGCCACTTCTAGCTCGATCTTGCCTATAGGGTACGCGACTTACCAGGCACCACTCCATGGAAAACAGTATTGGACGGCTTAAGATTTTTATCGGTTAACCCCATGCGACGAAAAGTTTCATAATAAAGGATATTAATGCTGCTTCCTCCATCCATGAGTACTTTAGTGAACTTGTATCCACCAACTTGAAGCGCCACCACCAAAGCCAAGTGACCCGGGGCGGATGATCTGCTCGACTCCACATGATGGGCTGCTCAGACCATCGCAAATAATGGGGAACTGTCGGCTCAACGGCGTTCAAAACCCTCTTATGAAGCTTCTGGTCCCACTTGCATAGACTTGTAGTGAAGACGTGGTACTGCCCGCTATTCAACTGCTTTGGGTGACTTTGATATCCAAACTGCTGCTGACCCCCTTGACTGGATTGTTGATTGTAATTATCCTGATTACCTTGATTGTAACGACCCTGATTACCTTGATGGTGTTGGTGACCCTAGAAGCTGGGATTAGAACCGCCACCTCCATAACCCGGGCCATGAAAATTGCTGCCACTAGAACCTGAGCCACTGCCCGGCCCATGGTTGTTGTGGAATAAATTAGAATTTTTGGAAGCCCTCATGATTGTACAATATTTCCAAAGGTGAGTGGATGGCCTCTCCTTTGTACCATGCTTTGGGTAGGGCTCATTCAGTAACTGCCCAAGAGTGGGACCTAATCCACCTGTCTGGGGAGGCGGACTCCCCTTACGACGCTGACCATTGTTCTGCGTACTGGTATTAGCTACAAAATCTAAGTTGCCATCAGCCTTATGCTTGCCATTGCCCCCCTGACTCGCCGAGTTATGCTGCGGACCCTTGGCGTTGTCACCCTTCTTTCCCTTTCCCGTCTTTTCATCATCAGACTCGGGGTCCTTGGTACCATCAGAGTCGACATATTTAATTAGAGCTGCCATCAGCTGCCCCGTATCATTACAATCGCACTTGAGCCGCCCAAACTTCTGCTTGAGAGGCAAAAACGGCAATTTTTCTCCAATATTAGAACTGTAGAGTCGGCATTGATGTTGTTAGATGAATGTATAATAGCCTTGACCCGGCACACCCAATGAGTCGTTGATTCACCTTCCTCTTGGGCACAAGCAGAAAAATCTACAATTGACATGGGTTGTTTGCATGTATCTTTAAAGTTCTAGATAAACTGGGCCTTCAGTTCACCCCATGACCCGATGGAATTGGCAGGCAGCCCTTTTAACCAAGTACGGGTCGTCCCATCCAGCATCGTGATGAAGTATTTAGCACACGCGGCATTGCTGACCTCCAACAGTTCCATGGCCATCTCATAACTCTCAATCCACGCCTCAGGGGGTAAGTCGGCTGTGTAGTTAGGCACCTTACGAGGTCCTTTGAAATCCTTGGGTAAACGCTCATTACGCAGACCCGACACCAAATAGGGTACACACATAGTTCTAGAGGTCATGCCTGCCTCTAGTGAAGCCGTTGGATAAACCAGAAGGGGCTGGTGAGCCACCCGGTGAGCCGCCTGCTCAGCCTCCTGACGCACTTTGTCCTGACCGACAAGGTCATGAGCTCCATCGTGCACCGGGTCATGCCCACGTGGCTGGTTACGGTGTTCTTCATTGCTTGAAATGGCCGGTGAGTCCATGTGTCTTCTATAACTCCGGCTTGGGCGAGGGGTTGAATGAATCCTATCCTGACTGTAAGAATATGCATCCTGCTGTACCAATGCAGTTTGAAGAAGCTCCCTAGCCCTTCATGTTTCAATCGCTACTGGAGTGTTGCCATCTACTGGGAGAGCTGCTAGTCGTGTCGCTGCATCGATTATCCAAAGGGTTGGAATAATGACCTGGTGGTGTTGGCACATGCGGAGGCGGAGTATTATTCAAAGGAGGTGGCTCCGTCATGTGTGGTTGAACCTGCGTTCCAACCTCAGGTGCTGCAACCCGGTTTGTCAGCGGCGGGTTACTAGTCCCTGTTCCAGGCGTGCAAAAGAGGTTCCTCACCTCGTAAACCGGAGGTAGACGAGACTTGTGCCTCCTCCTCATGATTTCATTTGAAGTGTTTTGATCCATCGTAAGCCGAAAAGCCTCTGACTGAATCCACTAGGTCAGAGCATCCAGGGCAGCCCGCTCTACGGCTATACTAACATCCTCTGCCGCCAGGTCTTCCTTTTCTAGTGCTACCTCATCACGTAACTTTGCAATCTCCACATTATGTTGAGCTTGATTCGCCGGATTAACCTCTGCTGTCAATAGATCTATCAGTTTATCCATTAAATCTGTCAAAACCTGAGCCGTCGAGCGCACAAGGCCTCCTGCCACGGCCGCCGTCACTGTTGCTGAGCCGGAGAACATTGCCGCTGCAGTTGAAGAGTTCTGACCAGGCTGTGTACCGGCCATGAAGATCCCGACCCTGTTCGGCGGCTCGTAGGGGTCTGGAATACTGTCGTCATCGAAACAGCCCCAAGCCTGCCATCTTGCAGTTGATACAACAAAGTAGTCTCGCCTATGGATGACTCATCATCATAATAGATGGTCGTCTCACCGCCAGACATAGATCCTTCATCAAATTCCGCTCCATGGATGAATCCCATGAAGGCACGTTTCACGGTGGGCTGAGCTCAGGCGGGTCTTGCATGCTGAGCCGTCTCGATGATGTCGGTGCAGATGTCCGGCTCAGGGCCCGGCTCACCAATCTTGCCGATGAAGACGTGGATTCCTCCAAAGGGGACCCGGTACCCGTACTCAATTGAGCCGGCCTCGGGGCCCCAACCTGCATTGTCGATGTAGAGCTTGCCGCGACGACTCTTAGTCATCCGGCCCACATCGTATCCCTTAATCCCTTCAAAGATGCCCTTTAAGAACTCGAAACCACCGTGCGCTGGCCCCATAGTGGGCGCCAACTATCATGCAATAGTCACGACAGATGTCCTAGTGTGAGGACTTAGTCGTGGAGCCATCGAAACTAGGTTAGCTTAAAGGGGTTAAACGGTACAAAGGACACAGGAGTTTATACTGGTTCGGCCCCTTGCGGTGAAGGTAAAGGCCTAATCCAGTTTGAGGTGGTACTGCTTATGTCATGATTACCAGGGAGCGAATCCGCTTGACCTAGCTTTCGATCTATTGTTTCTTGACTTCAACTGTCGCCGGTTCATCCCTTTATATACACAGGTTGATGCTCAACGGCTCATGGAGTCCCGGCCGGCTCATAGACAATGTGTCCGGCTCGGTGACTATCTATACATGCCTTACAATACAAGTCTTACACATATGGCGGTTTTACTTATATGGGCCTTAAGTCGCCATTGGGCCTTGGGCCCATGCCTGTGAACCGCCATCTTCAATATCCTCATGGGCTTCGTATCATGAATCGCCATAGGGATAGCCCGGCCTCACCTAGGCGGGTCATACCTAATAGTTATATCCCCAACAGTTATAATAGCAAGGCATGCTGGAGAATAACCTGTCAGTTATGTCGGCAACAACATCGGTACCAAGGGCGAGGGACAAAGAGAACCATTTTCCCGGCTTGTTAAATGAGTTGGACCAATAGGCAAAGTTATCATCCATCAGTGGTTACCAAAATGTCATCAACAATAGTAACAGGGTCTTAATGACAGAGTGGTACAACAAGGTGCTTACCTAAGCAGGGAATTATTACCGCTCGGTTAAGTCAGATTACAAGAAAGGTTAAACAAAACAATGGAAAGGAAAATGTGTTTAAACACATATTTCAGGGGCATATCCTTTCCTAGGACAAGCAGAGCATGATAACCATGACAGGATATAAAATAGAAAACCCTTTAAGGTGACGGGAGAGAAATTTCATGACATTACCCGTTCAATGGTGTTTGGATAATTTATATGGAAATTTTAGCATTGTGATTCATATGTTCTTATTGAAAACCCGAGTACCACAGACATGCTTCGAGATAGCATTGACATGGTCTTCAATTAAAGGTCAGACTTTGGATACTCAAAGGATCCATCAGGAACAACTTATTGAATAAGTCTTACGATTTCCTCGTGGCAGAATGGTTAACCTTGCTAAAAAGGAAGAACTATAACAATAGGTTCTCTGGACAGGTGTGCTAGATGACATCACCTTATCGAGTCAAAAACTAATGTTATAACTCTTGGGAATATGTTCCAACCATCATATATGATCGAGATACGGGTCTGATTGGTGTCAAGATACCTAACTCAGGATGACTGAGAAGGAAGGGGTGCAACACAATTTTACGAGACGACATTGTAAGATTCTCGAGAAATGAACTATGGAAGCGAGTTCCGAAACAAGAGTTCCTCATTAAACCAAGGAGAGGATGAGGTGGTGACTGATGGACTCGGCAACAATTCATAGAGATTAAAAAAATGGATTTCCACAATTATGTGAACAAGGAGATAACATTTGTCAGATCTAATGATATAATGAGGTATGCTCAAGGAAAACATACCCAATTAAACATTGGTTGAAAGGTGCACCCGAAATATGGGCTTAAGTAGCATGATCAATGTAAGAATGGTCATTCGATAACCAATAGTCTAAGAATGAACTATCGATAATTGAATTCAAAGAGATAGGGTTGCTAGAAGTACAGAATCCAAAACAACACTATTCACTTGTTGGTATCCCGGTTAGAATCAACACGGGGACCAAGAAATGAACGAAGATGGCGAGAAGTACTTCTATGTCAAGAATTCTCAAGAGGTGGAACAATTCTCACAACAGCCTCGACATACAGATGGTAATATTTCAAGGTGGAACACAATATAAGCTAGATAGCAAGGAAATCAAGATACAACTCAAAACATGAACAAGTTTGTGTTGGGGGAAGGCAAGAATGTTGTCGATGATAACACAAATCATCGAGGGGCAAGGATGGTATTTCTCATCACGAATTCGATTGATATCCTATAAGAGATCAGAATGTTGATGATGATCACGACACAATTGTCGAGAGATTTCATGAAGATGTAATCGATCGGCGATGACATCCAGTCAAAGGAATGATGAAGTGAAAGGTTATTGAAACCACAAGTACGACACAAACTCGAAATCAAGCTTGTTGTTCAATGCAAAATGACATGACGAGGAAAATCGACGTGAGCTTAGCTCATCGTCGAAAGTGGTGCTCTGGGAATAAGGACCAGGTAGCAAAGTTCAAATCATCACGACAATGATATAGCCAAATAGGCTAGGAATGGTGTGATCAGGTGGAAACTCGTATGTAAAGAAGATTACTAAGAGTTGTTGAACCGTAGTGCGGACCCGGTTCAGTTATCGGTGTCTTTGAGTGCTTAATAACTCAGAGCCCTTGAAAAACTAGAATCACTGAGAATGTATTAATTGATGAAGAACTCATAAGAAGTTATGTCATTCCATGATAATCTCGAGATACCAGGGGTAAGTACTTGAAGGTAGATCAAAAAAGAGCTTGGGTAGATGTTTGATCTGCAGAAGTCAAGTAGTTTTGACTTGTCCGAGAATGGGATCAAAGAAGAACAATCACGGTCGGAACCACGATTGCAAAGGACAAAATCATAGATACAAGATCAAATGATGCCAGGTGAATAATTATTGTTACGAGAAGCTATTGATACGTCTCCATCGTATCTATAATTTTTTATTGTTCCATGCCAATATTATTCACTTTCGTATACTTTTGGCAACTTTTTATATTATTTTTGGGACTAACATATTGATCCAGTGCCCAGTGCCAGTACCTGTCTGTTGCATGTTTTTTGTTTCGCAGAAACCCAATATCAAACGGAGTCCAAACGGAAAAAAATGGACAGAGATTTTTTTGGAATATTTAAGATTTTCTAGAAGTAAAATCAATGCGAAACGATATCCGAGGTGGGCACGAGGTAGGGGGCGCGCCCTACCCCCCCAGGCGCGCCCCTGACCCTCGTGGTCCACCCGTAAGGAGGTTTATGCTATTCTTCTGGCACAAGAAAGATAATTTTATGAGAAAGATCTGGGCGAAAGATTCACCCCAATCGAAGTTATGGATCTCCAGATATAAAGGAAACGATGAAGGGGTAGAATCTACCAACGCAGAGAACGCAGAAACAGAGAGATAGATCCAATCTCGGAGGGGCTCTCGCCCCTCCCAAGCCATGGGAGCCAAGGACCAGAGGGGAAACCCTCCTCCCATCTAGGGAGGAGGTCAAGGAAGAAGAAGAAGAAGGGGGGCTCTCTCCCCCTTGCTTCCGGTGGCGCCGGAACGCCTCCGGGGGCCATCATCATCACCGCGATCTTCACCAACACCTCCGCCATCTTCACCAACACCTCCATCACCTTCCCCCTTCTATCTACAGCGGTCCACTCTCCCGCATCCCGCTGTACCCTCTACTTGAACATGGTGGTTTATGCTTCATATTATTATCCAATGATGTGTTGCCATCCTATGATGTCTGAGTAGATTTTCGTTGTCCTATCGGTGATTGATGAATTGCTATGATTGGTTTGAATTGCATATTTTATTATTGGTGCTGTCCTATTGTGCCCTCCGTGTCGCGCAAGCGTGAGGGATTCCCGCTGTAGGGTTTGCAATATGTTTATGATTTGCTTATGGTGGGTGGCGTGAGTGACAGAAGCACAGACCCGAGTAAGTAGGTTGTTTGCGTATGGGATAAAGGGGACTTGATACTTTAATGCTATGGTTGGGTTTTACCTTAATGAATCTTTAGTAGTTGCGGATGCTTGCTAGAGTTCCAATCATAAGTGCATATGATCCAAGTAGAGAAAGCATGTTAGCTTATGCCTCTCCCTCAAATGGAATTGCAATAGTGATTACCGGTCTAGTAACATAGTCAGTTGCTTAGGGACAATTCCACAAACTGCTACCACCACTTTTCCACACTCTCTTTATTTACTTTGTTGCATCTTTATCTAAACAGCCCCTAGTCTTTATTTACGCGCTCTTTACTTTCTTGCAAGCTTACCCAAAAACACCTACAAAGTACTTCTAGTTTCATACTTGTTCTAGGTAAAGCAAACGTCAAGCGTGCGTAGAGTTGTATCGGTGGTCGATAGAACTTGAGGGAATATTTATTCTACCTTTAGCTCCTCGTTGGGTTCGACACTCTTACTTATCAAAAACTGTTGTGATCCCCTATACTTGTGGGTTATCAAGACCTTTTTCTGGCGCCGTTGCCGGGGAGTCATAGCGTGGGGTGAATATTCTCGTGTGTGCTTGTTTGCTTTATCACTAAGTAATTTTATTTGCGGTTCTAATTTGTTCTCTATCTTTAGTTATGGATATGGAACGCAAAATACCAAAAAATTAGAGGTACTTGCTACTCATGTAGATGGGGTAACTCCTAAAACCCCCGATTCTCATTATGTGAGAGATATTATGTACTTCTTTGATAATCCTGAGAAAACCCCATTCAACTTTATAATGGGAGACACGTTGGATCAACGTGAATACTTTAGGGATTATCGCTCGACACAAAAAGGGAAACTATTATGGGATCAATTTATTATGTTGTGTTGGTATGCCTGGAATCTCTGCTTGAGATATGATACTACTTGTTGCTCTAGGATGAAGGCTCCACACCTTCCCTTTTCATGCAAATATAATGATAATGAAACCTTAGCTTCTTATGCTAATGGTATATATGATTACTATGATGTGGAACAAATAGAAGAATTTGTTGCTTTTAAGGCTGCTTATGAAATTGAAGCTTTGTTTGAAAAGTATGAAGCTTTTGATGATAATGGTTATAGGCCGGAAAATCTTGCTATACTTGGATATTGCTATGAAAATTATGAATACAATTATTATATTAATACTTTTATGAAGAAAGTCAACGCTGTCCAAGAAGAGACTAATATTTTGCAGGAAGCTATGGAAGAAGAAATTGATGAAACTGTGAGCTCATTGGATGAAAAAGATGATGAGAAGAGCAAAGAACAAAAGGAGGAAGAGCGGATTGATCACCCGTGCCCACCTTCCAATGAGAGTAACTCTTCAACTCATACATTGTTTAATTCCCCTTCGTGCTTACCGAAGGATGATTGCTATGATGACTGTTATGATCCCTATGATTCTTTTGAAATATCCCTTTTTGATGATGCTTGCTATGCTTGTGGCCAAGATGCCAATATGAATGATGCTTATGGAGATGAACTTGCTATAGTTCCTTACATTATGAATGAAATTGTTGCTATTGCACCCACGCATGATAGTCCTATTATCTTTTTGAATTCTCCCGACTACACTATATCGAAGAAGCTTGCACTTGTTAAGGATTATATTGATGGGTTGCCTTTTACTACTACACATGATGATTTTGATGAATATAATATGCATGTGCTTGCTGCTCCTACTTGCAATTATTATGAGAGAGGAACTCTATCTCCGCCTCTTTATGTTTCCAATATGATAGAATTGCAAGAAACTGTTTATACTATGCATTGGCCTTTATTATGTGTGCATGTATTGTTCTTTTATGACATGCCGATGCATAGGAAGAGAGTTAGACTTCGTCATCACATGATTTATGTTACTTTGTGCTCACTACTAAATTACAAATCATTGTTAATTAAAATTGGCTTTGATATACCTTGGGATCCGGGTGGATTCACTACTTGAGCACTATATGCCTAGCTTAATGGCTTTAAAGAAAGCGCTGCCAGGGAGACAACCCGGAAGTTTTAGAGAGTCATTTATTTCTGTTGAGTGCTTTCATATTGTTTAAAAACAACAAAAATAAAGAGGGGAACCTAAAAACTTTTCAAAAAGGAAAGTGAAAGTGAGAAAGACAAGCATTGTTGAAGTGGGAGCTAGCCTTGAACTTTGTTCATGCTCACGGAAACTTTGTGAATCTTGATTACAGAAACTTTTCAACAAAAATAATTATCCCCTTGTATAATTCCATTGTATTATAAAAATAATGTGCCAAGGTTTGCCATTAGGATGTTTACAATGCTTGTTGGTTTGTACGGTGCAGGACAGAAACTTTGGTTGTAGTGCGCGATTTTACATTTTTAACTGGAATGTCAATTGGTTTTGATTCCGTTTGCACTGTTTTTCTGTACAACTTGTTTATTTTTCTTAATTTTGGTAGAATTTGTGCGGTACCAGAAGTATGGTGTATGTTCAGATTGCTATAGACTGTTCTGTTTTAGACAGATTCTGTTTTTCATGCATAGTTTGCTTGTTTTGATGAAACTATCAAATTATATTAGTGGATTAAGCCATGGAAAAGTTATATTACAGTAGACACAATGCAAAAACAAAATATGAATTGGTTTGCTACAGCACTTAGAGTGGTGATTTGCTTTATTATACTAACGGATCTTACCGAGTTTTCTGTTGAAGTTTTGTGTGGATGTAGTGTCTAATCGAGGATGTTTCAATGTGAGAAGAAGGAAGAGAGGCAAGAGCTCAAGTTTGGGGATGCCCGAGGCACCCCAAGTAAATATTCAAGGAGACTCAAGCGTCTAAGCTTGGGGATGCTGGGGAGGCATCCCCTCTTTCTTCAACAAGTATCGGTATGTTTCGGATTCGTTTCGTTCATGCATTATGTGCAAGTCTTGGAGCGTCTTTTGCATTTAGGTTTTTATTTTTCTTTTATGCACCATGCTGGTATGAGATAGTCCTTGGTTGATTTATAGAATGCTCATTGCACTTCACTTAAATCTTTTGAGTGTGGCTTTATAGAATGCTTCATGTGCTTCACTTATATCATTTGAAGTCTGGATTGCATGTTTCTCTTCATATAGACAACCGCCATTTGTAGAATGCTCTTTTGCTTCACTTATACTTGTTAGAGCGTGGGCATATCTTTTTTAGAAAGAATTAAACTCTCTTTCTTCACTTATATCTATTTAGAGAGATGACAGGAATTGGTCATTCACATGGTTAGTCATAAAATCCTACATAAACTTGTAGTTCGCTGAATATGATATGTTTGATTCCTTGCAATAGTTTTGCGATATAAAGATGGTGATATTAGAGTTATGCTAGTGGGTGGTTGTGGATTGTAGAGACACTTGTGTTGAGGTGTGCAAGTCCCGTAGCATGCATGTATGGTAACCGTTGTGTGACAAATTTGAAGCATGGGGTGTTTCTTTGATTGTCTTCCTTATGAGTGGCAGTCGGGGACGAGCGATGGTCTTTTCCTACCAATCTATCCCCCTAGGGGCATGCGTAGTAGTACTTTGCTTCGAGCTCTAATAAACTTTTGCAATAAGTATATGAGTTCTTTATGACTAATGTGAGTCCATGGATTATACGCACTCTCACCCTTCCATCATTGCTAGCCTCTTCGGTACTGTGCATTGTCCTTTCTCACCTCGAGAG
Organism: Triticum dicoccoides; assembly: GCF_002162155.2. Lineage (NCBI taxonomy): Eukaryota > Viridiplantae > Streptophyta > Magnoliopsida > Poales > Poaceae > Triticum > Triticum dicoccoides. Next base: position 423,663,183 of record NC_041393.1, on the reverse strand, counting down.
TTGGTGCAAACTTCGCCGGTGCATCCAAACCCCGTGATATGATACGCTCTATCACACATAAGCCTCATTATATCTTCCTCAAAACAGCCACCATACCTACCTATCATGGCATTTCCATAACCATTCTGAGATATATTGCCATGCAACTTCCATCATCATCATATACATGACTTGAGCATTCATTGTCATATTGCTTTGCATGATCGTAAGATAGCTAGCATGATGTTTTCATGGCTTGTCTGTTTTTTGATGTCATTGCTACGCTAGATCATTGCACATCCCGGTACACCGCCGGAAGCATTCATATAGAGTCATATGTTTGTTCCAGTATCGAGTTGTAAGTAAATAAAAGTGTGATGATCATCATTATGGAACATTGCCCCCCAAAAAAAGGGAAAGGCCAAAGAAGCCTAAATAAAAAAGGGGGCCAAAGAAGCCCACCAAAAAAATATAAAAAAAGCAGAAAAGGGGCAATGTTACTATCTCTTTTTCCACACTTGTGCTTCAAAGTAGCACCATGTTCTTCATGTAGTGAGTCTCATATCTTGTGCTTCAAAGTAGCACCATGTTCTTCATATAGATTGTCTCCTATGTTGTCACTTTCATATACTAGTGGGAATTTTCATTATAGAACTTGGCTTGTATATTCCAACGATGGGCTTCCTCAAATGCCCTAGGTCTTCATGAGAAAGCAAGTTGGATGCACACCCGCTTAGTTTCTTTTGTTGAGCTTTCATACACTTATAGCTCTTAGTGCATCCGTTGCATGGCAATCCCTACTCCTCGCATTGACATCAATTGATAGGCATCTCCATAGCCCGTTGATTAGCCGCGTCGATGTGAGACTTTCTCCTTTTTTTGTCTTCTCCACATAACCTCCATCATTATATTCTATTCCACCTATAGTGCTATATCCATGGCTTGCGCTCATGTATTGCATGAGGGTTGAAAAAGCTGAAGCGCGTTAAAAAGTATGAACCAATTGCTCGGCTTGTCATCGGGGTTGTGCATGATGGGGGCATTTTGTGTGACGAAAATGAAGCATGGCCAAACTGCATGATTTTGTAGGGATAAGCTTGCTTTTGCCTTGTTGTTTTGAAAAGACATGATTGCGTTATTGGTACGCTCAAAGTATTATTGTTTTTATGTCAAATGATAGACTATTGCTTTGAATCACTCGTGTCTTAATATTCATGCCATGATTAGACACATGGTCAAGATTATGCTAGGTAGCATTCCACATCAAAAATTATTCTTTTTTATCATTTACCTACTCGAGGACGAGCAGGAATTAAGCTTGGGGATGCTGATACGTCTCCGTCGTATCTATAATTTTTGATTGTTCCATGCCAATATTATTCAGTTTCATATACTTTTCGGCAACTTTTTATATTATTTTTGAGACTAACATATTGATCCAGTGCCCAGTGCCAGTTCCTGTCTGTGGCATGTTTTTTGTTTCGCAGAAACCCAATATCAAACGGAGTCCAAACGGAAAAAAATGGATGGAGATTTTTTTGAAATATTTATGATTTTCTGGAAGTAAAATCAACGCGAAACGGTATCTGAGGTGGGCACGAGGTAGGGGGGCACGCCCTACCCCCCCAGGCGCGCCCTTGACCCTCGTGGTCCACCCGTAAGGCGGTTGATGCTCTTCTTCTGGCACAAGAAAGATAATTTTATGAGAAATATCTGGGCGAAAGATTCACCCCAATCGGAGTTACGGATCTCCAGATATAAAGGAAACGGTGAAGGGGTAGAATCTGCCAACGCAGAGAACGCAGAAACAGAGAGATAGATCCAATCTCGGAGGGGCTCTCGCCCCTCCCAAGCCATGGGATCCAAGGACCAGAGGGGAAACCCTCCTCCCATCTAGGGAGGAGGTCAAGGAAGAAGAAGAAGAAGGGGGGCTCTCTCCCCCTTGCTTCCGGTGGCACCGGAATGCCGCCAGGGGCCATCATCATCACCGCGATCTTCACCAACACCTGCCATCTTCACCAACACCTCCATCACCTTCACCCTTCTATCTACAGCAGTCCACTCTCCCGCATCCCGCTGTACCCTCTACTTGAACATGGTGCTTTATGCTTCATATTATTATCCAATGATGTGTTGCCATCCTATGATGTCTGAGTAGATTTTCGTTGTCCTATCGGTGACTGATGAATTGTTATGATTGGTTTGAATTGCATATTTTATTATTGGTGTTGTCCTATTGTGCCCTCTGTGTCGCGCAAGCGTGAGGGATTCCCGTTGTAGGGTTTGCAATATGTTTATGATTTGCTTATGGTGGGTGGCGTGAGTGACAGAAGCACAGACCCGAGTAAGTAGGTTGTTTGCGTATGGGATAAAGGGGACTTGATACTTTAATTCTATGGATAGGTTTTACCTTAATAGATCTTTAGTAGTTGCGGATGCTTGCTAGAGTTCCAATCATAAGTGCATATGATCCAAGTAGAGAAAGCATGTTAGCTTATGCCTCTCCCTCAAATGGAATTGCAATAGTGATTACCGGTCTAGTAACATAGTCAGTTGCTTAGGGACAATTCCACAAACTGCTACCACCACTTTTCCACACTCGCTTTATTTACTTTGTTGCATCTTTATCTAAACAGCCCCTAGTCTTTATTTACGTGCTCTTTACTTTCTTGCAAGCTTACCCAAAAACACCTACAAAGTACTTCTAGTTTCATACTTGTTCTAGGTAAAGCGAACGTCAAGCATGTGTAGAGTTGTATCGGTGGTCGATAGAACTTGAGGGAATATTTATTCTACCTTTAGCTCCTCGTTGGGTTCGACACTCTTACTTATCGAAAACTGTTGCGATCCCCTATACTTGTGGGTTATCAGCTATCATGATAAGCTCTACATTGTTTCCATGGGCATGAACACAAAGTTCAAGGTCGACTCCCAATTCTCCAATGTATAACCTGTCATTCACTCCTCGCCTTCGACGAAGTTGTAGTGTTGAAGTTATATCTGGCAAAACACCAGAAGAGTATGACTCGTGAAAACTCTCGTGTCCACGCGGATTAGGGAAGTCATAGGTTCAACCCATAGGGCATCTTAGGAACATATATCACAAGCTTCAAGAATACTTATAACCAGCTCAAAAGTAGAGCATGCTTGGCCAAATCAAAGAATAGGATTTACCAATGGCATTATGTATCAGGGAAAGAACTTCAAAAGTGATTGAATATGAAGGACATTGTCGGATAAAATCCAAAAAAGGATCTGGTGGTCCCCGAGGGATCTGCTGTGAGCATCGACAGAAGAAAAAAGAAAGCAAGGGGATAATATTATCGACACAACTGATTAATTCAAAGCTCAAATGCAAAGGAATTATGAGCTCCAACTCAAGGGATCTGTCATGGTGGGTGCACGGCAGATACCATGGGATGGCTAAAGAGAGGAGGAGGCTCGAGGGAACTGGTGGGCTCCAGAGGCGGGGTTGGCATGAGCGAGCGTGGGACGCAAGACATACCCAGGTTCAGGGCTCTCCGGAGAGATAACACCCCTAGTCCTGCCGAGTGTGGTTGATATGCGATAGTACAAGGTTGCTCCTGGAGCTGTATGGAGGAGGAAGGAAGGCTGGCCAAGGCTTAGGCTGCTCCTTCTCCTTGGGTGGATTCTACTGATGGGAGGCTAATTTATTTATCTGTTCCTACTTGCTTACTTGCCCATATGCGTGAGGGCTCCTAGGGGGTTTTATAGGCCAACCCTCCCAAGGGTACGATGGTAATGTTACAAGATTGTGGGGCCGGGTCGTCAGCGTCTGAGGACCCGAGCTGGGTCCCGCCGGGGGCCTGTGGTTCGCCGGGTTCCCCTAGGTGTGGGCCCCGCGTGCCTAGGGGGACTATGCGCCGTCTTGTCGATCGTCAGGGAGTGGCCGAGTCGAGTCGTGTACAGTGGCGCTCCGTCAGGTCGCCGCTTGTTGTCGTCAGCAGTGATGACGGGGGCACTGTAGCCACGCCGACCCTGGTCAGCGGGTAGGCGAGGGGCACTGTTGCCACGCTCTGGCTGACCAGAGGCATGGGTGGGTCATTGTTGCCTTGGTCATCAGTGGATGAAGACTCGTCCCATCGTATGGCCTGGATGGGATGGGAGCTGACCTGTGACTGGGTTGCGGAGCACGCCACGGGTGGAGCTGGCTTGTGGAGGAAGTCTTGGTCATGCTGGGTTTGGCTGTCTTGTATTGGTTGTCGAGGTCGAGTCGAGGTGCCTGGCCAGGTCGGAGAGTTCGGCCGGGTTGCGGGGCCTGGCCGGGTCGAGCGACCCGGCCAAGCGGTGCCATCTCGCCGGCCCCGTTGTTTTTGAAAAGGATCCGGGTCCCATTGCCTGCCCGGGTTTCATCCGCCCGACAGTAGTCCCCGAAGCTCTGAAGGTCCGTCATCTTTGGAAGGGAGGGCCTTCACAGTTTCCCCCATAAGAAAGGTGAATTCTGCGAGCGCCGGGTCTGGCAACACCCACCGTGTGCTGGTTTTTTCGGAAAACGGATCGCGGCATCCCGACGGTGGCGGGAACCGAGGATTCCATCTAGTCTTGGGGCAATCCCTCGGGCTTCACGCGGGCACCACGTGGTGCCCAGAAGTTGGAGGGGCCTGACAGGCCACGCGCGTGATGAGACTGGTCGATGGGCTGGGGCCCGCCACCGCGTGCCCTTGGCCCACGTGTGCGGATTTATTGCGGCGTCCGGGGGTCGATTGCTCTTCCCCATGCAGTTATTGCGCGCGTACGTGCGCACTTATTGCGGGGTAGTGGAAAGGTGGTCGCAGACGATCCCACTCCCCCATGTTCAAACCGAGGGCTATAAATTGGGGCGAGGGGGCGGCGGACATTATTCTCGCTTGCGCCCCCTGCCTCTTCGCCCTTGCTCTGCTTCTTGCGATCGTCGTGCTGCGACGCCCGCTGCTTCGAGTAGAGCCTCATCATCGTCCATCTTCTTCCCTTCTCTCGTCTCTGCTAATGGTGCTGCCGTCGGGCTCCTGGATGGGCTCGACTGTCACCATCGAGGACATCGCCCATCTCCACTTGTCCTGGCGCTTGCCGCAGGAAACGGAGGTCGCCGTGCGCTTGCCACGCGACGAGCAGAGGTCACGGCCCCAGGGGATAGAGGGCGTGGTCTTCCTCCTGCATTTCGAGTGCGGGTTTGGGCTACCGGCGAGCACCTTCTTCTGCATGTTCCTGGAGTTCTTCAGACTCCATCCCCACCATCTTGGCGCCGGTGCCATCGTCCAGCTATCGGGCTTCGTCACCCTCTGTGAGGGGTACCTGGGGGTCGAGCCCACGATCGATCTCTGGGAACGCCTCTTCTCCCTGAAGCAGCAGGGGCCGACGGCCGGGGAGTTTGCCAATTACAGCGCCGCCATCATCTCGAAGCGGTCGGGGGCGGATTGCCCCAAGATTCTGCTGGAGGACTCTGCCAAGAAATGGCAGAATTCCTTCTTCTATGTCCGCAACTTGGGCGCGGACCGCATCAACCTTCCGGCCTTTGCCATCGCGCCGCCGCAGGCGAAGATGAACTGGGGTTACTACCCCAGGAACCCGTCGCAGGAGATCCTCAATCTCTGCGAGCGGGTATCGGTGATGAAGACGCAGGAGGGGCTCACCGGCAACGACCTCATCGCCGCGTTCATCACGCGTTGGGTCCTCCCGCTGCAGCGGTGCACCTACCTCATCGGTGAGATGGCCGGTCTTCAGGACCCGAATCGCAGGAGGGCGGGGCGCCTGTCGGCGGACCAGATTGCGCGCCGGGTGAATGACATCTCCAAGGCCAACCTTGGGGACGACTGGCGGTTTGGCAAGGCGCCATACAGCCAATCAAATCCGGCACCTCTGGTAAGGATTTGGCCTTCTTACTTTGCTGCTGCACATCTCCTTGTTCGTCCCAACGCGACGCGGGAGGTGCTTCTGAATGCCATCCGGCACCCTAACGCCCAGCCTCCATCGCAGGTGATGCGAGCGGCGTCGGAGGAGCCCGTGGCCCACAGCGGAGAGGAGGAGGACGAGGTCGATGTCGGCACTGGGCGTCGCGCGGGTAAGTCATGCCTTCTTGCTTTCTCTTTTGTGTTTCTTGAGTTGTCGGTCGCGACACGGCGTGGGCGATGCTAACGCAGATTGCTGATGTAGTGGCTTTGGGCGGAGGAGGCGGCGACGCAGGCGGAGCCGGGTTATCTCGGGGAGCGGCGCCGAGCCGTCCGCATGGGAAGGACAGTGTTGCACCGCGGCCCCAGGCCCCGAAGCACGCAGCGGACACGGCCGGGAGCGCGAGGCGGGCCAAGAGGAAGCATGGCGCCGGGTAGGGGAGGTCTGCCCCCGTCCTGGTCCTACAAGGGTAAATTTCTTCTCCTGTCTGCGTCCGAGTAGTCGAGCCGACTTCCCTTTTATCATTTCATCTTTTTCTTTAGGTCGTCGATCGCGCTAGTGAGGGCGGCGGCGGATGCCGCGGCCGCTAAGGAGGCCGCGTTTCGCAGGAGCCGGTCCGATCTCGTCGACCGGGTCGAGGAGGAGGAGCCGGCTGACTCGGACCTTGGCCTGGACCCGACTAACACCGAAGGCCTGGCCTGGCGGGACAGGAACAGGGCCGAGGCGGAGCTGGAGGTGGCGTCGGCCTGGCATGGGCGCGAGCCGGCATGGCACGAGATGCCGGACCATACGGTGGTGGCGGCGACGGTCTACAAGCCGTCGTCGGTGAGGGAGCGCGGCTGAGGAGGCCGGGTTGACATGGTGATCCTCGACCAGGAGGTCATGGAGGTGGAGGACGACATCCCGTCGCGGGTCAACGCTGTCAAGCGGGCGGGGTCTGGCGGAGGCGGCGATGGCGCCGTCTTGCAGAAGGCGCCACGGGTGGCGCCGCGGGTGGTGGCGCCGCAGGCCATCCCGGCTGCCGAGCCGGCGGTGGCGTCGCAGGCCGTCCCAGCGTTTGGGTTGTCAGTGGCGCCGGAGAGGGCACCGGAGGAGGGGCTATTTGCGGCGGGAGCGGCCAGCGGGGAGCATGCCTTGGTGCCCCGGCAAGGAGGACATCGGGCCACCGCGTCGCAGCCGGCGCGGAGCGGGAGCGCCGTGGTCTTCGGGCCCCAGACCCAGGAGGAGGCGGCGATGGACGCCGTCAGCCGCCGCCTACGCGGATGGACGGACCGGCTCGAGGCCTTCGCCCAAGCCGAGGTGGAGCGTACGCGGGATTTGGAGCGCGCCGTGCTGGTAAGCTTCTTCTGTAGCTTCTTCTTTGTGGGGGCATGCTAGCGCACCCACTGGGTGTAGCCCCCGAGGTTCAGGCCAACTACGTAGTAGTTGGGTCAAATCTTTTAGAATGTTGTCTTTGTTCTGATTGCTGCCTTTTTCAGCAACTCGACGCCTATAGGGTCAACTCCTTCAACCGCCTCCTGGGTAAAAACCGGGAGTTCAAGGAGCAGCTCGCTGCTAAGGAGGAGGAGCTCTGCGTCACCGCAGGTATCTTCGCGCTCTTTTTTAGTGGGGGCGCACTAGCGCACCCACTGGGTGTAGCCCCCGAGTTTCGGCATGACAGCCGGGTGGTCTTCCCGGGTCCAGGTGACGGGCGGTCCGACCGGTGCATGAACTCTAGTTTGGCCGGGACGACGGTGTTCACCTCCTACCGAAGGAGGCGCTCGCTGCGCTTGTCGTCGGTGAGGCTGGTGAAGACGACGTAGGCCACGTTCTGGTCCGGGTAGGCGTCATTGCGCATCGCGCCGCCGGCTGGGGGCGGTGGTGGAGGCGGAGGCGGCTGCCCTGCGCCTGGAGCCGGAGCCGGAGGAGGTGGGACGTCGCCCCTCATGATGCGCTTGGTGATGCCGCACCGCCGAAGCGTGTGCGTGGACGGCCTTGCGCCGCTGTGGTGCTTGCAGGGAGCGTTGAGCATCTCTACGAAGCTCATGGCGGGCTGCCACGCCTTCTTGCCGGTCTGCCGACGCTTGGATGTTGGGTCCACCGCGGGCTCGGTGGCTATGATGAGCCGGTTGTCGTAGCGCTGAGCCGGCTGGTCGGCCTTGTGCTTGTTATTCTGCTGGTGCTGCTGTCGGCTGCTCTCGCCGACCGGCTTCAGAGGGGGAACCGGCTTTGCCTTGCCGGCTTCATCCAGCGCCATGTAGATCTTCATGGCGGAGTCGGCATTAGCGTACTTGTCCGCCGTCACCATGAGCGCGGCCATGGTGGCCGGCTCGGAGCGCAAGAGCTTGTGCTTGAGGAGGGTGCCGTCTTGGCACCCGTTGATGAAGTATTGGATTACTTGGACCTCGTGGACGCCCTCGCAGTTGTTCCGGAGCTTGGTCCAGCATGCGAGGTACTCGCGGCCGGTCTCCATCGGCCCCTGCACGCACATGGCGAGCTGGCTAGGGAGGCCGAGTCGCTTGTAGGTTCCCGTGAAGTTGCGGATGAAGGCCTGCTCGAAATGGAGCCACGTGTTGACGCTGCCCATTGGCAGACTGTTCAACCAGGTGCGGGCCGACCCTTGGAGCATGAGCGGTGTGTAGCCCATGGCGAGTCGGCGATTGGCGCTAGTGATGCCAATGGCGGTGGTGTAGTCGGTGAGCCAGTCCTCTGGCTTCACGGTCCCGTTGTACTTGGGGGTGTCGCGGGAAGCATGAACCCTTTGGGAAAGGGCTCCTCCCGGATGCGTGAGCCAAAACACGCCGGCCCGATGGCGCAGCTTTCCTCCACCTCCAGGGAGTGAGAGAGCTGGTCGAGGCGGTGGCGGGCATCGGCGTCGATGATGGCACGTGCGCCGAGTTGACTGGCGACCGAGCCACGGGGGGCCGGGTCGGTCGGAGCCGGACGCCGGTCAGGCTGGCCGGGTCCGTGTCGGTTCTCCCGGGCGGGCTCGTCACCCAAGCCGCCGGAGGCCGTTGGGGCTGGGTTGCGTCGAGTCCGGGCTCGGCCGGAATGCGCCTCGCCGGGTGGCGAGGACGTTGTGTGCTGAAGTTCGTCGGGTCCGCCGACGCGGGCGGAGCTGGATCCCGACGGCTTGGCGAGCTGGTTGAGGTGGTCTTGCTGTGCGTTGGCCGCGTTGAGGAGGTCGCGCATCTGCCCGATGCCCTCCTTCAGTTCTTCGCTTGTGAGCTGATCCAAGTCGATTGCGGCTGCCTGGGCAGCGCGCATGTTTTTCACTAGCGTCTCGTAGACGGTCGGGATGGCACCGAGGGCGCGGCCGATCGCTCCTCCCCGGGCTCACATGTCGGCGACCCGGCTCGGCTTGGCCACGGCGGGTGTGAATCCGTAGGCGGCTTTGCGCTCTAGCTGAGCGGAATCCAGGCGACGATGTGTGGCGGCGAGCGTCTCGGTCAGGTCCAGCATCTGCTGGTGCCTTTCCTCTAGCTGGGCTCAAGCCTCAGCGACGTTGGTGGCATCGATGTCGGTGCCGATGGGGATGCGGAGGCTCTGCATCACAACATGCAACGGGTTGGACGGCTCGGTCCATTCCACTGCGGCCTTGGCTTCGGCAGCCTTCCTCATCTTGCTCGACGAGGAGGAGGCATCGGTGCCGGTGACGAAAACCTCCACATGGACGTCCATTGCCCCAGCAAAAATGCCACTGCCGAGGGAGAAGGAGGAGTCGGACTAGCTTAGTACCTTGCTGGGGTACTCGTCGATCGCGGGTGCATCGGAGATGCGCAGCGCGACGAAGGAGGTGGCGAGTGCGTCGACGATGTCGTCCGCCAGCATGACGGGCTTGTCGGAGTTGGAGAGGAGCCCCGTCTGAAGCATGCTTCTGGCCAGCTCCTTGAGCTGTCCCACGGTGGGCGCCAACTATCGTGGTGGGCGCACGGCAGATGCCATGGGATGGGTAAAGAGAGGAGGAGGCTCGAGGGCACTGGTGGGCTCCAGAGGCGGGGTTGGCATGAGCAAGCATGGGACACAAGACATACCCAGGTTCGGGGCTCTCCGGAGAGATAACACCCCTAGTCCTGCCGAGTGTGGTTGATATGCGATAGTACAAGGTTTAGGCTACTCTCCGGAGCTGTATGGAGGAGGAAGGAAGGCTAGCCAAGGCTTAGGCTGCTCCTTCTCCTTGGGTGGATTCTACTGATGGGTGGCTAATTTCTCTATCCGTTCCTGCTTGCTTACTTGCCCGTATGCGTCAGGGCTCCTGGGGGGTTTTATAGGCCAAACCCCCCAGGGGTACGATGGTAATGTTACAAGATTGTGGGGCCGGGTTGTCAACGTCTGAGGACTCGAGCTGGGTCCCATCGGGGGCTTGTGGTTCGCTGGGTTCCCCTAGGTGCAGGCCCCGCGTGCCTAGGGGGACCGTGCGCCGTCTTGTCAATCGTGAGGGAGTGGACAAGTCAAGTCGTGTACAGTGGCACTCCGTCAGGTCGCCGCTTGCTGTCGTCGGCAGTGATGACGGGGGCACTGTAGCCACGCCGGCCCTGGTCAGCGGGTAGGCGACGGGCACTGTTGCCACGCTCCGGCTTATCAGTGGATGAAGACTCGTCCCATCGTACGGCCTGGATGTGACGAGAGCCCGTGGCTGGGTTGTGGAGCACGCCACGGGTGGAGCTGGCCTGTGGAGGAAGTCTTGGTCGTGCCGGGTTCAGCTGTCTTGTACTGATTGTGGAGGCCGAGTCGAGGTGCTTGGCCGGGTCGGAGAGTTCGGCCGGGTCGTGGGGCCTGGCCGGGTCGAGCGACCCGGCCAAGCGCGTGCCGTCTTGAGGGGAGATGCTGGCCCCGTTGTTTTTGAAAAGGATCCGGGTTCCGTTGCCTGCCCGGGGTTCATCCCCCCTATAGGATCAGAAGCAAACGCTTTGGTTAAGGATGGATAAGTTGAATAGATTAGGGGTACAATCGACGACAATTTGATTGCTCGAGAACCAGCTCCTGGTCAAAATGACGTCTGAGCCGGGAGAATAAATTCGAGGATTCGACTGAGGATTGTGAGCAATCGCAGCATATTGAATCAAGGAGCTTGAAATTATAATGATGAAGGATACTAATGAATATTCCTAGTCATATGGAACGCAACCATAATGCAAGCAGACAGGTATTTGCAGAGCAATAGCGGGCGGAGGATTACCAGAAGATCAGAAAGTATTTCAATGTATCTAGTGAATCATATGAACAACGAGGAAAGAATGGATACTAAGTAAGTGCGAGGAATTATCCGTATGGGGTATCTTGGGATAATCGAGAGAATTTTGAGGTATCTGGTAATAACAAGATCAACAGGCACAAAGTTTCGAGAGAATATCAGAGAGTATATTCGGAATCCTTCGATGCACCAAGCAATCATTTGGAATGAAGGGCTCTCCCGTAGGAAGTAATTACGAGAACCTAGAGTTAGCAAAACCATTTAACCCGAATAGAAGAGAGGTCAGAGTCCCAGAGTAAATAAGGAGGATTAAAAGATCCTAATACCACCCAATGGCGACGTGGACCTGTAAGACACACAACCATGTTAGTAAAAGTTTTGTAGTGACTAGACTCGACTTCGGCCAAGGAATGTGGAAGGGGGATTCCTACAGGCAGTCGGCTCTGATACCAACTTGTGACGCCCCCGATTCAATTGCACACTAATCATGCATGCAAATGTGTACGATCAAGATCAGGGACTCACGGGAAGATATCACAACACAACTCTAAAAGTAAAATAAGCCATACAAGCATCATATTACAAGCCAGGGGCCTCGAGGTCTCGAATACAAGTGCTCGAACATAAACGAGTCAGCAAAAGCAACAATATCTGAGTATAGACATAAGTTAAACAAGTTGCCATAAGATGGCTAGCACAAACTGGGATACAGATCGAAAGAGACGCAGGCCTCCTGCCTGGGATCCTCCTAAATGACTCATGGTCGTCGTCAGCGGCTTGCACGTAGTAGTAGGCACCTCCAGTGTAGTAGGAGTCATCGTCGACGGTGGTGTCTGGCTCCTGGGCTCCAACGTCTGGTTGCGGCATCCGAGAAGAAGAGGAAAAAAAGGGGAAAAGAGGGAGCAAAGCAACCGTGAGTACTCATCCAAAATACTCGCAAGCAAGGATCTACGCTACATATGCATGGGTATATGTGTAAAGAGGCAATATCAATGGACTGAACTGCAGAATGCCAGAATAAGAGGGGGATAGCTAGTCCTGTTGAAGACTATGCTTCTGGTAGCCTCCATCTTGCAGCATGTAGAAGAGAGTAGATTGAAGTTCTCCAAGTATCATCGCATAGCATAATCCTACCCGACAATCCTCCCCTCATCGCCCTGTGGGAAAGCGATCACCGGGTTGTGTCTGGACTTGTCTGGGTGTGTTTTATTAAGTATACGGTTCTAGTTGTCATAAGGTCAAGGTACAACTCCGGTTCGCCTGTTACCGTGGACACGGCTATTTGAATAGATCAACTTCCCTGCAGGGGTTCACCACATTACTCGACACACTCGATCCCTCTGGCCGGGCACACTTTCCTGGGTCACGTCCGGCCTCGGGAGATCAACATGTCGTAGCCCTGCCTAGGCCTAACAGAGAGGTCAGGACGCCGGTCTAAATCCTAAGTGTGCAGGGGTCTGGGCCCATCGCCCATTGCACACCTGCACATTGCGTGGGCAGCCGGAAATAGACCTAGCCTCCCTAATACAAGAGCAGGCGTTCCAGTCCAATCCGGCGCACTCCTCTCAGTCACTGATGTCTAGAAGGCTTCGGCTGATACCACGACGCCGGCTGCCCATATCTTGTCCCACGTGGCGGTTAGTGCGTATAAGGTCAACGACCCAACTTAGATCAAATACCAAGATCTCGTTAAGCGTGTTATTTTTAAGTAACCGCGGACGCCGACCATGGCCAGGCCCACCTCTCACCTAGGTGGTCGCATCCTGCCCTGTCGCTCCGCCACAAAGATCCACTCAGAGGGCCGTTGGGAAAGTATGTCCTTTCAACCCCCAATCCGTGAATCAACCGCGGGTACTCAACGAGTAGTATGTAAGTATGTATGGTATATACCCGCGATCACCTCCCGAGTGATCACGGCCCGATAGTATAGCATGGCAGACGGACAAGAATGTAGGGCCACATATGATAAACTAGTATCCTATACTAAGCATTTAGGATTGCAGGTAAGGTAGCAACAAGTGTAGTAACAATGACAGGCTATGCAACAGAATAGGATTAACCGAGAACAGTAACAGGCTACACTACTCTAATGCAAGCAGTAGAGGGAAGGAATAGGCGATATCTGGTGATCGGGGGGGCTTGCCTGGTTGTTCTGGCAAGAAGGAGGGGTCGTCAACTCCGTAGTCGACCAGGACAGCAGCAGCGTCAGTCTATTAGTCTACCGGAGAGAACAGGGGGAAGAAACAATAAATATAATGTAAACATAAGCATGATGATGCATGACATGACAAAGAGCGGTGCTAGGTGTGCCCTGACGTGGTAGTAGGTGGTACCAGCGAAGGGGGGAACATTCTGAAAAGTATTCCCGGTGTTTCACGTTTTCGGACAAATGAACCAGAGGTGAAATGTTGCATGTTCGCTATGCTAGGGACATGTGGCGGACTAACAGGCTGTGTATTCAGATTCGTCTCGAAATTCTGAGCAACTTTCATGTTCAAACTATTTTCATCCGAGTTACGGATTATTTTCTACATTTTTTTAAAGATTTAAACAATATTTTGGAATTACTGGACTTTATTTCAATTTCAAAAATAAATGGGAATTGGCTAGGTGCACCTGGTGCAGTGCACCCAGCTGTGCACACAGAGGCTGGCAGTGGGCCCAGTCAACTGACCAGTCAGTAGTTGACTGGTCAAAGTTCGACTGGTCCACTTGTCATTGACTGTGTTATTTTAACAAGGTTTAAAATATTCTAATAGAATTGTTTAGAGAGTGGGACCACATGCTAGTGACTATTAACTAAATTGATTTTATTTTTAGTTAAACAATTAGTTAGCAGTGGGGGTGGGGCCGGTGGTCAGTGGGGTTAGGGGGAATTAGCTCCCCAAATTAAGCCAGCCGGCCACCCCGGGGATAAGCCCGAGCACGGCTCGACCATGGCCGCCGAGGGGCACGGCAGGCTGCGAGCGTGGCCGGCGGCGGGGGCGGCTGGACGAGCGCACAGCGGGTAGCAGCGGGACCAGCAGCAGAGAGCAAAAGCGGCAGCGACAACGGGCACCGGCGACGGCGCCGACAACAGGCGCGACCGGATGATGGTGGCCATAGGCGTGGCTGGCAGCAGACGTGCGAGGCTGCGGCGGGAGCGGGCTCGGCCAACCGGAGGCGGGGCGCGGCTGCGGGAGCAGCCGCAGGCGATTGCAGGCAGCGGCAGGGGGGTGCGAGGCTACGCGAGGGCGCAGGCAGGTCGCGGGCGGCGATGCGGCCGGGTGCTAGCAGCAGGGGGCGCGGCAGCGGGTGGCGCGGGCGTAGTTGCGCGGCCAGCGCGATAGGTCGCGGCGGCCGAGCACAGCGACCCAAGCGCGCGCATGCGGTTAGTCGTGCGTGGGCGGCGGCGACGAACGGGGCGGCGGCTACGCGATGGTTACGAGGGGGGAAAGCAGGGGAAAAGGCCGGGACCTCATAGAGAGGACGATGAACGACTTGGCGTGGCTGGGGATGAGCTGACGGCGGCAAATCGAGGATGGTAACCTCGGGTGCTCGAGGTTGAAGACGACGCTGTGGACGACAGTACAGCGTGATCCGGCTCGCGGGACTCGAAGGAGAGTATGAGGGCGTCGTGGAGGTGCTTCGGGTCACAAAGACGAGGCAAGGGGATCTCAATGGCCACGGGTTTCATGGCGGCACGGTGTCGGCTCCTCGGGTGGGTGCTCGGGGTGGAATAAACGGCGTGCGGAGGGAGAGGGGGAGGACGTGGGAGGGGATTGGGGCGTGCTAGGGTTCCAGTGGGGTGAGAGGGGGAGCCCTAGTAGGCTTTGAAGAGGCCGGGATGCTCGGCACGTGGAGATCCCCCGCCATGGACGTGCGGCTTTCGTCCATGGCGCCTCGGTGAACAGAGAGGTAGGAGGAAGTGGGGGTTGGGCTGGCCTCGGCCGTGTTTTTGCAAGATGGGCCAAAAGCCCGGGGTGCTCTCTTTTCTTATACCTTTTAAATTCCTTTTCTTTTTTCCTTTTTCACCGTTGTTTGTATTTTTAAGTTGGCCACACTTAATATTTTGTTCAATGTGAAACTTGAACCACAATTACTTGGCAATATTATGGGCTGGCACAAAAAGTTTCAAAGCACTTGGGGGAGTTCAACTATTTTTAGAAATTGAAATGGTCAAATAATTGCCCATTGGTATGTTGTTATAATTACCATTGGCATTTTAAACATCTCCAAAAATGTTTTCTTAATGTACGACAATTATGTAGTGATTATTTCCACCTAAGGAACATTTTAGTTTTGCAGTTTGAAGAAAATTTATTTTGACTTTACTTTAAATTTGAATTTGTATTCGGGCTGGATCATAGTGAGGTTTAGAAAAATCAATTGTGATGACATGGCACCATTAATGTGTGTTTACTGTAGCGTAACTACTGGGGTGTTACAACTACGATCGTACTTGAGTATTGGGTGTAGCTAATATGCGAGTATGTTTCATGAATGGATCAATGATTGAGAATAATGAGCTAGGGATAACTTGATATTTTGAAAGACATGGTTGCTTGTTGATATGCTTCAGTATTGAAATCTTCATGCCAAAACTAGACTATTGCTTTAAATTATATAAAAGTCCAAATTTTCATGCTATAAAAGAAATGAATATGTGATGAACATGATAGGAAGAATTCCACATTAAAAATTCTGTTTTTATCATTTACCTACTCGAGGACGAGCATTAATTAAGCTTGGGGATGCTAATACGTCGCCAACGTATCTATAATTTTTTATTGTTCCATGTTCTATTATCATTCTTGGATGTTTTACAATCATTTTATAGCAATTCTATATCATTTTTTGGGACTAACCTATTGACATAGTACCCATTGCCAGTTGCTATTTTTTTGCTTGTTTTTTACTTCGCAAAAAATCAATACCAAATGGAGTCCAAACGTAGCGAAACTTTTTGGAGATTTTTTGTGGACAAGAAGACACCTATTGGGCCAAAGAAGTACTAGAGGTGGGCACCGAGGGAAGCACAACCCACCAGGGCACGCCTGAGGGGGGGGGGGGCAGGCACGCCTAGGTGGGTTGTGCCCACCTCGGCTGCCTCCTGCACTGCCTCTTTGCTCTATAAATACCTAGAAAAATCCAAAAGTCCTAAGGGAGTCGACGAAACATAATTCCAGCCGCTGCAAGTTCCAGAAACCATGGATCTAATCTAGACACCATCACGGAGGGGTTCATCATTCTCATTCGTGCCTCTCCGATGATGCATGGGTAGTTCATTGTAGACCTGCGGGTCCATAGTTAGTAGCTAGATGACTTCCTCTCTCTCTTTTGATTCTCAATACAATGGTCTCTTGGAGATCTATTTGATGTAACTCTTTTTGCGGCGTGTTTGTTGGGATCCGATGAACTTTGAGTTTATGATCAGATCTATTTTATCCATGAAAGTTATTTGAGTTTTGATCTCTTATATCCATGATTACTTATAGCCTCATATTTCTTCTTCGCATCTTTGGTTTAGTTAGGCCAACTAGATCGATTTTTCTTGCCATGGGAAGAGGTGCTTTGTGATGAGTTCGATCTTACGATGCTCAATCCCAGTGACAGAAGGGGACATAACACACATATATCGTTGCTATTAAGGATAAAAGCATGGGGTATATTTCTAGATGAATAGATCTTGTTTACCTCGTGTAATCGTTCTTATTGCATTACTTCGTTTCTCTATGAACTTAGTACACTAGATGCATGCTGAATAGCGGTCGATGTGTGGAGTAATACTAGTAGATGCAGGCAGGAGTCGGTCTACTAATCTTTGACGTGATGCCTATATAATGATCATTGCCTGGATATCATCATAATTATTTGAAGTTATATCAATTGCCCAACAGTAACTTGTTTATCCACCGGATGCTATTTTTCTCAAGAGAGGCTACTAGTGAAATCTACGACCCTCGGGTCTATTTTCTCATCATATATTTTCAGATCTACATTACTATTTGCCGTTTCTTTTATGTGCATCTTTTATCTTGATCTATTAATCCAAAAACCCAAAAATACCTTGCTGCACTTTTTTGTTATTTATTTTATTTCGCGTTTTCGCGAGATCTATTTATCCAATCTATTACAAATTTATCTATCTTTTTACTAGGGAGGGATTGACAACCCCTCTTACACGTCGGGTTGCAAGTATTTGTTCTTTGTGTGCAGGTACCGTTTACATAGTGTTACGTGGTTCTCCTACTGGTTCGTTAACCTTGGTCTTATCATTGAGGGAAATACCAACCGTAGTTATACTACATCATCCCTTCCTCTTTGGGGAAATACCGACGTAGTTCAAGCGACATCATGTACCTGCCCATAGGCTTGAGGCCTTTAATCCATGTCCTCTTTGGTCACCGCCGCCGGTAGGTAAATGTTGGGTAACGTGGTAATTTCAAAAAAATTCCTACGCACACACAAGATCATGGTGATGCATAGCAACGAGAGGGGAGAGTGTTGTCTACGTACCCTCGTAGACCGAAGCGGAAGCGTTGACACAACGTAGAGGAAGTAGTCGTACGTCTTCCCGGTCCAACCGATCCAAGCACCGTTACTCCGGCACCTCCGAGTTCTTGACACACGTACAGCTCGATGACGCACCCCGGGCTCCGATCCAGCAGAGCTTCAGGGAGGAGTTCCGTCAGCACGACGGCGTGGTGACGATCTTGATGTTCAACTGTCGCAGGGCTTCGCCTAAGCACCGCTACAATATGACCGAGGTGTAATATCGTGGAGGGGGGCACCGCACACGGCTAAGGAACGATCACGAAGATCAACTTGTGTGTCTATGGGGTGCCCCCTGCCCCCGTATATAAAGGAGTGGAGGAGGGGAGGGCCGGCCCTCTCTATGGCGCGCCCTAGGGGAGTCCTACTCCCACCGGGAGTAGGATTCCCCCTTTCCTAGTCCAACTAGGAGTCCTTCCATATATTAGGAGTAGGAGACAAGGAAGGGGAAGAGAGAAGGGAAGGAAGGAGGGGGTGCGGCCCCTCCCCCTAGTCCAATTCGGACTAGGCCATGGGGGGGCGCGCGGCCTACCCTAGGCAGCCCCTCTCTCTTTCCCGCAGGGCCCAATAAGGCCCAATACTTCTCCCCGGCGAATTCCCGTAACTCTCCGGTACTCCGAAAAATACCTGAATCACTCGGAACCTTTCCGAACTCCGAATATAGTCGTCCAATATATCGATCTTTACGTCTCGACCATTTCGAGACTCCTCGTCATGTCCCCGATCTCATCTGGGACTCCGAACTCCTTCGGTACATCAAAACTCATAAACTCATAATATAACTGTCATCGAAACCTTAAGCGTGCGGACCCTACGGTTCGAGAACAATGTAGACATGACCGAGACACGTCTCCAATCAATAACCAATAGCGGGACCTGGATGCCCATATTGGTTCCTACATATTCTACGAAGATCTTTATCGGTCAGGCCGCATAACAACATACGTTGTTCCCTTTGTCAACGGTATGTTACTTGCCCGAGATTCGATCGTCGGTATCCAATACCTAGTTCAATCTCGTTACCGGCAAGTCTCTTTACTCGTTCCGTAATACATTATCTCGCAACTAACTCATTAGTTGCAATGCTTGCAAGGCTTAAGTGATTTGCATTACCGAGAGGGCCCAGAGATACCTCTCCGACATTCGGAGTGACAAATCCTAATCTCGAAATACGCCAACCCAACAAGTACCTTCGGAGACACCTGTAGAGCACCTTTATAATCACCCAGTTACGTTGTGACGTTTGGTAGCACACAAAGTGTTCCTCCGGTAAACGGGAGTTGCATAATCTCATAGTCATAGGAACATGTATAAGTCATGAAGAAAGCAATAACAACATACTAAACGATCGGGTGCTAAGCTAACGGAATGGGTCATGTCAATCAGATAATTCAACTAATGATGTGATCCCGTTAATCAAATAACAACTCTTTGTCCATGGTTAGGAAACATAACCATCTTTGATTAACAAGCTAGTCAAGTAGAGGCATACTAGTGACACTCTGTTTGTCTATATATTCACACATGTATTATGTTTCCGGTTAATACAATTCTAGCATGAATAATAAACATTTATCATGAAATAAGGAAATAAATAATAACTTTATTATTGCCTCTAGGGCATATTTCCTTCAGTAAATTGATTGCTTTCTTTGATGTTGCTACTTCTAAGGACTTGAATAGAGCCGGAGTGGGGGTCGTGATTCTGGATCATTTGGGTCAGTGTGTGGCTGCTGCTTTTGAATCTCTAAAGGGTGTTCTCAATCCTGAAGTGGCTGAAGCCGCGACACTTCATCGGGCGGCCTGGCTTGCGCGAGAGGAAGGTTATGCTTATGTGGTCTTCAAGTCGGATTGTCTCTCAGTGGTCCAGCAGTTGTCATCTCCGGCCAGGGATCCATTGTGAATGAGATCAAGGTGGTGGCAAGAGATCTTCCTGGTACGTCATTCATGCATGTTCGTCGGCCTCTCAATGTTTTAGCTAGATCAAGTCTGAGCTCTACTAGTCTTCGTATTTTTCGTTCTGTTCCGGATTGCATCCGGGAGACTCTCAGTAATTTTGTTACTTGATCAACAAAGGTCGACGTTCTCTCTCTCAAAAAAAGAAGCAAGCCCAGAGAGAGAACTAATTATTAGGCGTACATCCCGGGAGCAGTTACACGATGCACATAATAAAGGCCGAACTTTTTGTGAAGAATCTAACAAACAGTCTAGCATTTATCTCGTATATAGGATCTAACATCCTATATGCTGCTGATCCTACGGCCACAGAGTGGTCTGACGGGACGCTAGGGATCAGTAGTCTGATCCCTAGTGGCGCTCTTTTTCTAATACATGGTCAACATTTATTCTATGAGCATTTAACATTTTTCAAATGCTTTTTATCACCTTTTTACAAATGCAAGATCAACATTTTTTTGAATGCATGGTCAACATTTTTGTACATGATAAAAAAAATTGTTATTTTTCTATTACATGGTCAACATTCTTCTATACACATTTAACATTTTCCAAATACTTGATTAACATTTTTTAAATAATTGTTCAACATTTTTTTAAAATACTTGATTAATATATATATATATATATATATATATATGATCAAAAAAATTCATCATTTTTTAATACATGGTCAACATTTTTTCCATACGCATTTCAACATTTCCAAAATGCTTGATTAATATTTTTTCAAATAATTATTCAACATTTTTTAAATGCTTAATTAACATTTTTATATACATGATCAACAAATTTAATAATTTTCTAATACATCATAAAAAAATCTATTTAGATTCAACATTTTTCTGAATGCTTGATTAACACGTTTCAAATACTTGTTCAACATTTTTTAAATGTTTTTTGTAACATATATATTTAGAATAATTTGAAATATAAACAAAGGTATGAAAATAAAGCAAAAAAACAAAAACAACATGTTGCAGCTTGCC
>NC_041393.1:423638642-423642541 GCF_002162155.2 Triticum dicoccoides | reverse complement strand
ACCGAAGGTGGACTCATCAAAGGAGAGACATAGGGACACCCCCTTAGGAGTAGAGATTTCAATGATTCGTCATGTGCGGTATGATCTGTACCAGAACTGTGTTGCCTCTAGCTGGCCCAAACTGGCGCCCAACAGGCCAGCAGCCTCCCAGCTCGGCCGCTCGCTGCAAGAAGCTATCGTCGCTACTCCTGAAATGTTTGGAATTGTTGTGTAGAGCGAGAAGCGACACTAGGAAGCTGATGAATCTGTGGAGTTTGGAGAGGTTCAAAACACACCATGCCACCCTGCTCCGACCTACCGCCC
Source organism: Triticum dicoccoides (assembly GCF_002162155.2). Taxonomy (NCBI): domain Eukaryota; kingdom Viridiplantae; phylum Streptophyta; class Magnoliopsida; order Poales; family Poaceae; genus Triticum; species Triticum dicoccoides. The sequence continues at coordinate 423,642,238 of NC_041393.1, read as the reverse complement.
TTCCCCGCAGGCCGCTGCCGCCACCACCGCCTCCCCATCAACGCCCGCGCTCCCTCTCCCTTTCCTCCATGGCTCCTTCCCACTTCACCCACGATTGCCTGCATGCGACCGGCTGCCCCGGTCGCTCGTTCCCAGCCCGATCCACCAGTGGTGAGCCCCCTCCCCCCGTTCCTTCCCATTTCATTGTTTCTTTCTGTCATGTCATTGATATATTCCCCCATCCTGTTTTTACAAATTCATGAACATTTTTAACCCGCGGACATATTTTGATACAAAGGGATTTTTTGAAACTCGTGGACATTTTTTTAACTAGCAAACATTTTCTGAAATTCACATTTTTTCTTTAGAGGAACATTCTTTGGAATGCGTGATCATTTTTTCAATCATCGGTCCATTGTTGAATCAATTTACTTTTAAAAAATGGGAACAAGTTTGAAATTCATGAAAATTATTATTTTTTTGAATTTGCATACATTTTTTCAAATTGACATCCATTTTGTAATACACAAACACTATTTAAAAATCATGAACATTTTTTATTTTTTAAACATTGTTTTTGAAATATTGAACGTTTTTAATATGCACATTGTTTTTGAATTCATGAACTTTTTTAAAAAAATTGCAACTTGTTTTAAATTTGTAACTTTTTGGATGTCAAATTATTTTAATGAAGAAAAACAAAAAAACAAAATGAAAAGTAGGGGCCGATGCAGAACCACATGCCAGGGTGGGGGAGGGGCTCATCTGCTCCCTATTCAGTGCTCCCGAGCTGCCACCGAAAATGATTCGTCTCCCGTGGTACCCAAACTGGGCTGCCTTTAGGGCGTGTTCGGTAACCCTCCACAACCTCAAACTCCACAACTCCACAACCCAAAACCAGCAGCCAGCTTCTGTTAGAAATCCTGGAGTTAGACATGCGTTCGCCTCGACAGCTTCTACTTCTGGTCGCTAAAGCTGGCTGAAAGCCAATTTACATGACTGGCCCATTAGTGCTGCAGCCCATTTATGCCACTTGCCCACGAAGGGATGAGGTCACGAGGAGACGAGGGGAGTAAACAGAGCGAACCGGTATCTTGCAATTCACTTGGCGGTGGCATTACACTGTAATATTTGATAACTCCAGCTTCCCGTGGAGCGCCGATTTCCCAGCTCCTCGACTCCTCACATTTTGTACTGAGAAAATAGCCAGCTTCTCTTAGGAAACTCCAGGAGTTTGACCGTTCGGTTCAACTCTGGACGCGGAGTCGTCGGAGTCAGGAGCTGGAGAGCTCCCGAACACGCCCTTAGTCGGCCGAACAGACGCCCAATATGCCAGCAACTTCCCAGCTGGCTGCATCGCTGTGAGAAGCTATCGTCATTGCTCTGAGAATGTTTAGAATTGACGCGCGAGCTACAGTAATGAATCGGCCCATTGTCACAAACTTATAAAACAACAAAAAAAGTAGAGAGGAAATCGGTGGGCGAGGGTATCGAACACAATATCTCTTTGATGAAAGAAAACACTGCTAACCAACTACTCCACATCGGGCTCATGATGATCTAGTACCTACTTGAAGTAAAGTAGTTGAGTTTTTTAGGTTTGCATTGATTCGTGATCAACTAGTAGGAAAAAGACCTGTTTTTTTCTTGTTTCTCTGCCTTTTCTTTTGTTTTTTTGGTTTTCTTATTTCTTCTCTAGGTTTTTTCATTGTTATACTTCATTTTTTTCTTTTGATTTCTTTTTTCTTTCATTTATGGTTTTTATCCAATTTTCTTTCCTTTTAACTTTTCTTACCTTTTTTCATTTCTTTGTTTTCATTGGTTTTCACAATTTTTTCTATTCTTTTGCATTTGTTTCTTTGCTTTCATTTTAGTATTGTTTCTTTGATTTTATTTGTTTTTTCATTTATCATTATATCTTTTGGTGTCATTATACATTTTTTGTATACGTCAAGAACATTTTTCTAACATATGTTTGACATTTTACAAATACTAGGGTAACATTTATTGAATACATGGTTAACATTGTTTCTAAACATATTTTAAACATTTTTCAAATGCTTGATTTACATTTTTCAAATACATTATTAACTTTTTTGAATACAAGGCCAATATTTTTTCTATACATGTTTTTTAAACATTTTTCAAATGCTTGATTAACAATTTTCAAATATAAGATTAACATTTTTCTAATACATGGTCAACAGTTTATCTATGCACATTTAGCATATTTCAAATACTTGATTAACATTTGTTTAATGCAATATTAACATTTTTTGAACACATGGTCAACACTTTGTCTATGAACATTTAACATTTTATCTATGCACATTTAACATTTGTCAAATGCCTGATTAAATGTTTTCAAATACTTGTTCAACATTTTTTGAAATACTTGATTCACATTTTTATATACATGACCAACATTTTCCATCATTATTTTAATACACTGTCAACATTTTTCTATAAACATTTACCATTTTTTAAATGCATTATCAACATTTTTCAAATACTTGTTCAACATTTTTTTCAAATGCTTGTTCAACATTTTCAAAAAAAATTGTAGAGTGTTTTTAATATATATATATATATATATATATATATATATATATAAGTATAAAGAAAAGTACAAAAATAAAGAGAAAAGTAAAACAAAAAATAGAAAAAGAAACAGAAAAAAGAGATTGTCGCCTGCTGCGCCCGTGGGCAGGCCCATCTAGTTCGCCCCTTCGGCAACTCGCTGAAGGCGGCCACTAAAAAAAGGACTTGCTGAAGGCGAGATATAAGGGGCGCCCTGGACTTGCTGCTTAGAGTGAGAAGCAACGCTAGGAAGCTGATAGAATCTGTGGAGTTTGGAGAGGTTCAGAACAAGCCATGCCACCTGGCTTCGACTTGCCGCCCCTCCCCGCGGGCCGCTGCCAGCACTGCCACCTCCCCATCAACGTCGGCGCTCCCTCTCCCTTTCTCCATGGCTCCTCCCCACTCCACCCACGATTGCCTCCCTGCGACCAGCTGCTCCGGTCGGTCATTCCCAGCCCGATCCACTCGTGGTTAGGCCCCTCCCACCGTTCCTTTCCATTTCATCGTTTCTTTGTGTCATGTCGTTGATATATTCCCCCATCCTGTTTTTACAAATTCATGAAAAAAATAACCCGCAGACATATTTTGATACAAAGGGATTTTTTTGAAACTCGTGAACATTTTCTTAACTAGCAAACATTTTTTGAAATTCACGATTTTTTTTCTTTGGAGGAACATTCTTTGGAATGCGTGATCATTTTTTCAATCATCGGTCCATTTTTTAATCAATTTACTTTTAAAAGAATGGGAAAACTTTGAAATTCATGAACATTATTGAAACTTTTGTGAACATTTTTTGAATTTGCAAACATTTTTTCAAATTGACATCCATTTGTAATACACAAACATTATTTCAAAATCATGACATTTTTTAATTTTGTAAACATTGTTTTTGAAATATTGAACATTTTTTAATATGCACATTGTATTTGAATTCATGAACTTTTTTAAAAAATGCAACTTGTTTTAAATTTGTAACTTTTTTGAAATATCAAATTATTTTAATGAAGTAAAAAACAAAATGAAAAGTAGGGGCC
>NC_041393.1:423558899-423638491 GCF_002162155.2 Triticum dicoccoides | reverse complement strand
CGCTCGGCTGCTCCCTATTCAGTGCTCCCAAGCTGCCACCGAAAACGATTCGTCTCGCGTGGTACCCAAACTGGGCTGCCTCTAGTCGGCTGAACCGGTGCCCAACAGGCCAGCAACTTCCCAGCTGGCTGCATCGCTGTGAGAAGCTACCATCGTTGCTCCCAAAACGTTTAGAATTGACGCGCGAGCTACAGTAATGAATCGGCCCATTCTCACAAACTTACAAAACAACAAAAAAGTAGTGAGGAAATCGGTGCGCGAGGGTATCGAACACAATATCTCTTTGATGAAATAAAGCACTGCTAACCAACTATTCCACATCGGGCTCATGATGATCTAGTAGGCTGGACCAACTTGAAGTAAAGTAGTCGGGTTTTCTGGGTTTGCATTGGTTCGTGATCAACTAGTAGGAAAAAGATCTGTTTTTTTTCTTGTTTCTCTTTTTTTTTTCTTTTGTTTTTTGGTTTTCTTATTTCTTCTCTGGCTTTTTTCATTGTTATACTTCATTTTTTATTTTGTTTTCTTTTTGTTTCTTTCATTTACAGTTTTTATCCGTTTTTCTTTTCCTTTTAACTTTTCTTCTTTTTATTTCTTTGTTTTTATTGGTTTTCACAGTTTTTTCTATTCTTTTGCATTTGTTTCTTTACTTTCTTTTTTCGTATTGTTTCTTTGATTTACTTTGTTTTTTTTTTCATTTTTCATTATATCTTTTGGTTTTTATTATACATTTTTTTGTATACGTCAAGAACATTTTTCTAATATATGTTTGACATTTTACAAATACAAGGCTAACATTTTTTGAACACATGGTTAACATTGTTTCTAAACATATTTTAAACATTTTTCAAATGCTTGATTAACATTTTTCATATACAAGATTAACTTTTTTTAATACAAGGCCAATATTTTTTCCATACATATTTTTTAAACATTTCAAATGCTTGATTAACAATTTTCAAATAGAAGATTAATATTTTTCTACTACATGGTCAACAGTTTATCTATGCACAATTAACATTTTTCAAATAGTTGATTAACATTTGTTTAATGCAATATTAACATTTTTTTAACACATGGTAAACACTTTGTCTATGAACATTTAACATTTTATCTACGCGCGCACACACACCCACACGCACGCACGCACGCACACACACACACACACACACACACACACACACACGCACGCACGCACGCACGCACGCACGCACGCACACACACACACAAGGTTTTGTAAACATTTGGACGTAGCCCAAGAGCGGTTATCCAACTGTCCTTGACCGTGGACACGGCTATTCGAATAGTTTTACACGCTGCAGAGATTGCACACTTTATCCACAAGATCCGGAAAGCTTTCGTGTCATCCACGACCCGCGGTACCTCAAGTACCTGGGGTAAGCACCCGATCACTACCTTTCCCTAGACTCCACCAACATGCAGTCCACTCGATTGATATCAACCTCCGTGCCACAATCGTGCTCACATGTTTAATTCGGTGGAGCCACGCTCCCATATTTAACACATAGCACAAGCACGGGGGTACCAACGGTGTGTCCGTCGTAAGCCACTCTAACATCTTGTTTCCTTTCCATGGATCAACTCCAACAACCCATTCACTTCCATTCATCACTACACAATCCATTAATTCTACAAATCCAATGTCTATGGTGTTCCACACGACCTTCTAATGTGCTATAATCTCCAAATATTTGAAAGGGCTATCCTTACTATAGTCATTCCACCAATTTCCATTATCATGGCCAAGTAAACTCCAAGGTCAGCCTTATATAGACCCCTAAATCAACTCCGACAATTAATCCAATCTCCTAGTTTATTGTCCATCGATAAACATTGTATCATTGTTGGGGAATGTAGCAGAAATTCAAAATTTTCTATGCATCACCAAGATCAATCTATGGAGATTCTAGCAACAATAGAGGGAGAGGATGAGCATATTCATACCTTTGAAGATCGCTAAGCGGAAGCGTCACTAGAACGCGGATGAGGGAGTCGTACTCACGGCGATTCAAATAGCGGAAGATCCGATCTAACGCCGAACGGACGGCGCCTCCGCGTTTAACACACTTACAGCCTGGGGACATTTCCTCCTTCTTGATCCAGCAAGGTGAGAGGAGAAGTTGAGGGAGAGCTCCGGCAGCACGATGGCGTGGTGGTGGAGCTTGCAGTTCTCCGGCAGGGCTTTGCCAAGCACTACGGAGGAGGACGTGGAGTTGGAGAGGGGGAGGGCTGTGCCAGGGGAAGGTTGCGGCAGCCCTCCAACCTCCCCTCTATTTATAGGGTCAAGGGAGAGGGGGGCCAGCCCCCTCCAGATGGATCTGGAGTGGTGGTGGCCAAGGGGGAGGATTGCCCCCCAAGCCAAGGGGGGCGCCCCCTTTAGGGTTCCCCCCACCAACCCTAGGCGCATGGGCCCTAGGGGGTTGGCGCCCAGCCCACTTATGGGCTGGTTCCCCTCCGTATTCAGCCCATGGGGCCGGTGGACCCTCCCGGTGGACCCCCCGAAACCCTTTCGGTGGTCCCGGTACAATACCGATATACCCCCCAAGATTTCCGGTGACCAAATAAGGACTTCCCATATATAAATATTAACCTCCGGACCATTTCAGAACTCATCGTGACATCCGGGATCACATCCGGGACTCCGAAAACATTCGATAATTGCATACTAATTCCCATAACAACTCTAGCGTCACCGAACCTTAAGTGCGTAGACCCTACGGGTTCGGGAATCATGTAGACATGACCGAGACAACTCTCCGGCCAATAACCAACAGCGGGATCTGGATACCCATGTTGGCTCCCACATGTTCCACAATGATCTCGTCGGATGAAGCTCGATGTCGGGGATTCAATCAACCCCGTATACAATTCCTTTTGTCAATCGATACGTTACTTGCCCGAGATTCGATTGTCGGTATCCCAATACAATGTTCAATCTCGTTACCGGCAAGTCACTTTACTCGTTCCGTAATGCATTATCCCGTGACTAACTACTTAGTCACATTGAGCTCATTAGTATGATGCATTACCGAGTGGGCCCAGAAATACCTCTCCATCATACGGAGTGACAAATCCTAGTCTCGATTCGTGCCAACCTAGCAGACACTTTCGGGGATGCCTGTAGCGTACCTTTATAGTCACCCAGTTATGTTGTGACGTTTGGTAAGCCCAAAGCATTCCTGAGGTATCCGAGAGTTACACAATCTCATGATCTAAGGAAATGATACTTGACATTAGAAAAGCTTTTAGCAAACGAACTACACGATCTTGTGCTATGCTTAGGATTGGGTCTTGTCCATCACATCATTCTCCTAATGATGTGATCCCGTTATTAATGACATCCAATGTCCATGGCCAGGAAACCATGACCATCTATTGATCAATGAGCTAGTCAACTAGAGGCTCACTAGGGACATGTTATGGCCTATGTATTCACACATGTATTACGTTTTCCGGTCAATACAATTATAGCATGAACAATAGACAATTATCATGAACAAGGAAACATAATAATAACCATTTTATTATTGCCTCTAGGGCATATTTCCAACAGTCTCCCACTTGCATTAGAGTCAATAATCTAGTTACATTGTGATGAATCAAACACCCATAGAGTTCTGGTGTTGATCATGTTTTGCTCGCGGAAGAGGTTTAGTCAACGGATCTGCGACATTCATATCCATATGCACTTTACAAATATCTATGTCTCCATCTTGAATATTTTCACGAATGAAGTTGAAGCGTGCCTGGTCTTCTTGTGAAACCTTGGCTCCTTGGCAAGGGCAATGGCTCCAGTGTTGTCACAGAAGAGAGTCATCGGGCCCGATGCTGGGAATAACTCCTAGGTCGGTGATGAACTCCTTCATCCATATTGCTTCATGTGCTGCCTTCGAGGCTGCCATGTACTCCGCTTCACATGTAGATCCCACCATGATGCTTTGTTTGCAACTACACCAGCTGACCGCCCCACCATTCAAAATATACACGTATCCGATTTGTGACTTGGAGTCATCCAGATCTGTGTCGAAGCTAGCATCGATGTAACCCTTTACGACGAGCTCTTCGTCACCTCCATAAACAAGAAACATATCCTTAGTCCTTTTCAGGTACTTCAGGATATTCTTGACCATTGTCCAGTGTTCCATGCCGGGATTACTTTGGTACCTCCCTACCAAACTTACGACAAGGCTAACATCAGGTCTGGTACACAGCATGACATACATAATAGACCCTATGGCTGAGGCATAGGGGATGACACTCATATTTTCTCTATCTTCTGTCGTGGTCGGGCTTTGAGCCGTGCTCAATTTCACACCTTGCAAAACAGGCAAGAACCCCTTCTTGGACTGATCCATATTGAACTTCTTCAATATCTATCAAGGTATGTTCTTTGTGAAAGACCTATGAGGCGTCTCGATCTATCTCTATAGATCTTGATGCCTAATATGTAAGCAGCTTCTCCAAGGTCCTTCATTGAAAAACACTTATTCAAGTAGGCCTTTATGCTTTCCAAAAGTTCTATATCATTTCCCATCAATAGTATGTCATCCACATATAATAGGAGAAATGCTACAGAGCTCCCACTCACTTTCTTGTAAACGCAGGCTTCTCCATAAGTCTACATAAACCCAAACGCTTGGATCATTTCATCAAAGCGAATGTTCCAACTCCGAGATGCTTGCACCAACCCATAGATGGAGCACTGGAGCTTGCACACCTTGTTAGCATTCTTAGGATCGACAAAACCTTCCGGCTGCATCATATACAGTTCCTCCTTAAGGTAACCGTCAAGGAATGCTGTTTTGACGTCCATTTGCCATATTTCATAATCATAGAATGCGGCAATTGCTAACATGATTCGGACGGACTTCAGCTTTGCAACGGGTCAGAAGGTATCATCGTAGTCAACCCCTTGAACTTGTCGATAACCCCTAGTGACAAGCCGAGCTTTATAGGTGGTCACATTACCATCCGCGTCAGTCTTCTTCTTAAAGATCCATTTATTTTCTATGGCTCGCCGATCATCGGGCAAGTCTGTCAAAGTCCATACTTTGTTTTCATACATGGATCCTATCTCGGATTTCATGGCTTCAAGCCATTTGTTGGAATCTGGGCCCGCCATCGCTTCTTCATAGTTTGAAGGTTCACCGTTGTCTAATAACATGATTTCCAGGACAGGGTTGCCATACCATTCTGGTGTGGAACATGTCCTTGTGGACCTACGAAGTTCAGTAGCAACTTGATCCGAAGTACCTTGATCATCATCGTTAACTTCCTCTCTAGTCGGTGCAGGCACCTCAAAAACATTTTCTTGAGCTGCGCTACTTTCCGGTTCAAGAGGCAGTACTTCATCAAGTTCTACTTTCCTCCCACTTACTTCTTTCAAGAGAAACTCTTTCTCCAGAAAGGATCCGTTCTTGGCGACGAAGATCTTGCCTTCGGATCTGAGGTAGAAGGTATACCCAATGGTTTCCTTAGGGTATCCTATGAAGACGGATTTTTTCGACTTGGGTTAGAGCTTTTCAGGTTGAAGTTTCTTTACATAAGCATCGCATCCCCAAACTTTTAGAAATGACAACTTAAGTTTCTTCCAAACCATAATTCATACGGTGTCGTCTCAACGGATTTAGATGGTGCCCTATTTAAAGTGAATGTGGCTGTCTCTAAAGCATAACCCCAGAATGATAGCGGTAAATCAGTAAGAGACATCGTAGATCGCACCATATCCAATAGACTGCGATTAGGACGTTCGGACACACCATTTCGCTGAGGTGTTCCAAGTGGCGTGAGTTGTGAAACAATTCCTTATTTCCTTAAGTGCGTACCAAACTCGTCACTCAAATATTCTCCCCCACGATATGATCATAAGAACTTTATTTTCCTGTCACGTTGATTCTCCACCTCACTCTGAAATTCCTTGAACTTTTCAAAGGTCTCAGACTTGTTTCATTAAGTAGACATACCCATATCTACTTAAGTCATCAGTGAGGGTGAGAACATAACGATAGCCACCGCGAGCCTCAACGCTAATTGGACCGCACACATCAGTATGTATGATTTCCAACAAGTTGGTTGCTCGCTCCATTGTTCCGGAGAACGGAGTCTTGGTCATCTTGCCCATGAGGCATGGTTTGCACGTGTCAAATGATTCATAATCAAGAGACTCCAAAAGTCCATCTTCATGGAGTTTCTTCATGCGTTTGACACCAATGTGACCAAGGCGGTAGTGCCACAAGTATGTGGGACTATCATTATTAACCTTACATCTTTTGGTATTCACACTATGAATATGTGTAACACCATATTCGAGATTCAACAAGAATAAACCATTGACCAGCGGGGCATGACCATAAAACATATCTCTCATATAAATGGAACAATCATTATTCTCGGATTTAAATGAGTAGCCATCTCGCATTAAACGAGATCCTGATACAATGTTCATGCTCAAAGCTAGCACTAAATAACAATTATTGAGGTTTAAAACTAATCCCGTAGGTAAATGTAGAGGTAGCGTGCTGACGACGATCACATCGACCTTGGAACCATTCCTGACGCGCATCGTCACCTCGTCCTTCGACAGTCTCCGCTTATTCCGCAGCTCCTGTTTTGAGTTAGAAATATGAGCAACCGCACCGGTATCAAATACCCAGGAGCTACTACGAGTACTGGTAAGGTACACATCAATAACATGTATATCACATATACCTTTGGTGTTGCCGGCCTTCTTGTCCGCTAAGTACTTGGGGAAGTTCCGCTTCCAATGACCATTTCCTTGCAATGAAAGCACTGAGTCTCAGGCTTGGGTCCATTGTTTGGCTTCTTCCAGCAACTGATTTACCGGGCACAGCAACTCCCTTGCCTTCCTTCTTGAAGGGTTTTTTACCCTTGCCTTTCTTGAAACTAGTGGTCTTATTCACCATCAACACTTGATGTTCCTTTTTGATTTCCACCTCCGCTGATTTCAGCATTGAATATAACTCGGGAATGGACTTCTCCATCCCTTGCATATTGTAGTTCATCACAAAGCTCTTGTAGCTAGGTGGGAGCGACTGGAAGATCCTGTAAATGGCCGAGTCATCTGGGAGATTAACTCCCAACTGAGACAAACGGTTGTGTAACCCGGACATAGTGAGTATATGCTCACTGACATAACTGTTTTCCTCCATCTTACAACTGTAGAACTTGTCGGAGACTTCATATCTCTTGATCCGGGCATGAGATTGGAAAACCATTTTCAGCTCTTCGAACATCTCATATGCTCCGTGCTGCTCAAAACGCTTTTGGAGCCCCGGTTCTAAGCTGTAAAGCATGCCGCACTAAACCAGGGAGTAATCATCACTACGCGACTGCCAGGCGTTCATAAAGTCTTGAGTTGCTGGGAAAATGGGTGCTTCACCTAGCGGTGCTTCTAGGACATATGCTTTCTTGGCAGCTATGAGGATGATCCTCAAGTTCCGGACCTAGCTGTATAGTTGCTACCATCGTCTTTCAGCTTGGTTTTGTCTAGGAACGTGTTGAAGTTGAGGGCAACATTAGCGTGGGCCATTTGATCTACAAGACATATTGCAAAGATTTTAGACTATGTTCATGATAATTAAGTTCATCTAATCAAATTATTTAATGATCTCCCACTCAGATAGACATCCCTCTAGTCATCTAAGTGATACATGATCCGAGTCAACTAGGCCGTGTCCGATCATCACGTGAGACGGACTAGTCATCATCGGTGAACATCTTCATGTTGATCGTATCTACTATACGACTCATGTTCGACCTTTCGGTCTCTTGTGTTCCGAGGCCATGTCTGTACATTCTAGGCTCGTCAAGTCAACCTAAGTGTTTTGCATGTGTAAATTTGGCTTACACCCGTTGTATGCGAACGTTAGAATCTATTACACCCAATCATCACGTGGTGCTTCGAAACGACGCACTTTCGCAACGGTGCACAGTTAGGGGGAACACTTTATTGAGATTTTAATGATGGATCATCTTATTTATGCTACCCTCCTTCTAAGCAAATAAGGTGTAAACATGACAAACATCATATGCAAATCATAAAGTTACATGATATGACCAATATCATTTTGCGCCTTTGATCATCATCTTCGAGGCACTACATGATCACCTTCGTCACCTGCATGACACCATCATCTCCACCATCATGATCTCCATCATCGTGTCTTCATGAAGTTGTCTCGCCAACTATTACTTCTACTACTATGGATAATGATTAGCAATAAAGTAAAGTAATTACATGGCGTTTTCAATAACGCAGGTCTTACAATAAATTAACACAACTCCTATGGCTCCTGCCGATTGTAAAACTCATCGACATGCAAGTCGTGATTCCTATTACAAGAACATGATCAATCACATACATCAAATATATCATCACTTTCTTTTGGCCATATCATATCACATACCATACCCTGCAAAAACAAGTTAGATGTCCTCTAATTGTTGTTGCATGTTTTACGTGGCTGCCATGGGTTTCTAACAAGAACGTTTCTTACCTACGCAAAAGCCACAATGGTGATATGCCAATTGCTATTTACCCTTCATAAGGACCCTTTTAATCGAATCCAATCCGACTAAAGTGGGATAGACTGGCACCCGCTAGCCACCTTATGCAACAAGTGCATGTCAGTCGGTGAAACCTGTCTCACGTAAGCGTACGTGTAAGGTCGGTCCGGGCCGCTTCATCCCACGATGCCGCCAAATCAAGATTAGACTCGTAACGGTAAGCATATTGAACAAACCAATGCCCACAACTACTTGTGTTCTACTCGTGCATAGAATCTATGCAATAGACCTAGCTCTGATACCACTATTGGGGAACATAGTAGAAATTCAAAATTTTCTATGGATCACCAAGATCAATCTATGGATATTCTAGCAACAAGATAGGGAGAGGATGAGCATCTTCATACCTTTGAAGATCGCTAAGCGGAAGTGTCACTAGAAAGCGGATGAGGGAGTCATACTCGCAGCGATTCAAATCGCGAAAGATCTGATCTAACACCGAACGGACGACGCCTCCGCGTTCAACACACGTACAACCCGGGGACGTCTCCTCCTTCTTGATCCAGCAAGGTGAGAGGAGAAGTTGAGAGAGAGCTCCGGCAGCATGACGACGTGGTGGTGGAGCTTGCAGTTCTCCGGTAGGGCTTCGCCAAGCACAACAGAGGAGGAGGTGGAGAGGGGGAGGGGGAGGGCTGCGCCAGGGGAAGGGTGCGGAAGCCCTCCCACCTCCCCTCTATTTATAGGGGCAAGGGAGAGGGGGGCCATCCCCCTCCAGATGGATCTAGAGGGGGGCGGCGGCCAAGGGGGGAGGCTTGCCCCCCAAGCCAAGCGGGCGCCCCCTTTAGGGTTTCCCCCAACCCTAGGCGCATGGGCCCTAGGGGGTTGGCGCCCAGCCCACTTAGGGGATGGTTCCCCGCCGTATTCAGCCCATGGAGCCCTCCTGGGCAGGTGGACCCTCCAGGTGGACCCCCCGGAACCCTTTCGGTGGTCCCGGTATAATACCGATATACCCCCGAACATTTCCGGTGACCAAATAAGGACTTCCCATATATAAATCTTTACCTCCGGACCATTCCGGAACTCCTCGTGACATCTGGGATCTCATCCAGGACTCCGAACAACATTCGGTAACTGCATACTAATTCCCATAACAACTCTAGCGTCACCGAACCTTAAGTGTGTAGACCCTACGGGTTCGGGAATCATCCAGACATGACCGAGACAGCTCTCCGACCAATAACCAACAGCGGGATCTGGATACCCATGTTGGATCCCACATGTTCCATGATGATCTCATCGGATGAATCATGATGTCGGGGATTCAATCAATCCCGTATACAATTCCCTTTGTCAATTGGTACGTTACTTGCCCGAGAATCGATCGTCGGTAACTCAATACCTTGTTCAATCTCGTTACCGACAAGTCACTTTACTCGTTCCGTAATGCATGATCCCGTGACAAACTACTTAGTCACATTGAGATCATTATGATGATGCATTACCGAGTGGGCCCAGAGATACCTCTCCGTCATACGGAGTGACAAATCCCAGTCTCGATTCGTGCCAACCCAACACACACTTTCGGGGATGCCTGTAGTATACCTTTATAGCCACCTAGTTACGTTGTGACGTTTGGTACACCCAAAGCATTCCTACGGTACCCGGGAGTTGCACAATCTCATGGTCTAAGGAAATGATACTTGACACTAGAAAAGCTTTTAGCAAACGAACTACAAGATCTTGTGCTATGCTTAGGATTGGGTCTTGTCCATCACATCATTCTCCTAATGATGTGATCCCGTTATCAATGACATCCAATGTCCATGGCCAAGAAACCAAGACCATCTATTGATCAAGGAGATAGTCAACTAGAGGCTCACTAGGGACATGTTGTGGTCTATGTATTCATACATGTATTATGGTTTCCGGTCAATACAATTATAGCATGAACAATAGACAATTATCATGAATAAGGAAATATAATAATAACCATTTTATTATTGCCTCTAGGGCATATTTCCAACAATCATGATCTAGATCGTTAGTCTAAATCCAGTTTACTCTGAACCATGTAGACTTACTCAGCATCTATACTTAACTAGAATCACCTACTTAAATCCAAATCTCATGTCCAACGAGAATTCCTACATGTTCCCCCAAGTCATTATCGTAAATCAACTACCTCCTATCAATATCCCCTGGCTAAGTCAAATCCCTATACTTCCAAGAATTTTAGCTTGCAATCATAATTGTCCTAAAAAATCCAATTTACTCCAGGGTGATGAAAGCTATGTTACTCTATTACCATGATCCCACCAAGTTCATCTACCAACATGAAAGCCTCATAATCCACCAAAGAGTCTCAGATAATTCCTCAAGGTCATTGATATAAACTCATCAAGTCATTTGTCCTATATCATATACCCTCAAATTGGTCTTCCCTATGGCATCGCCAGTTTTGGTGCTATCTTAGGATGATAATGTGCTAGTTCACTATGTCCGCTAGTTCCATAATGAACCATGCACTAAGCAAAATTTGTTGGGGATCAACTGGTTCTTTTGCACTCCCATAGGTTAAGCACATGGTCAAGGATTTGAGTTGGGGTATCTCGCGAAGTCTTGAAGGGTGGGATGGGTTTCTAACCTTGAAGGCTAAACATAACTCTACGGGGTTGCACTTGGTCGAGGAGGCTTGTCGGGCGAACGACACCTATGGGATCATGGGGATCCCTTCTACAGTTGGCGGGGAGAGAGCTACGCAAAGAGAAGGTCTAGTGATCAGTGCGAGGGATTTTTACCCATGCATAAAACCCTAGTCCTACTTGAGTGTATATTTTGTGTTCTTGAGTTCTTGAACTAGCTGCTATGCATGCCCAGTCCAAAAAGTCTGAATCCCCCTCCAGTATGCCTCGGGCCTCCTTTTATATGTACAAAGAGGTTGCCACAGTGGCACACAGGAGGTGGAAAATATCCACAAGGCTTAAGCGTATCGCTGACATCGTAAGATAAACGCATTTACTGCGCTGCTTGTGTGCCCTCCAACTTTATCGGGGACAGTAAAAGAAGTCGTCCCATCCATCGCCACCTCTCCTTGCCATGACACGCGTCTAGGCTGACAAGGCATGCAACGCTAGGCTGGCTGGCTAGCTGCTGTGCTGGCGCAGTGGTAGACCCTCCACAAAGATCTGCATGCCACCACGCAGGCATCGGCCTAGTTGGCAAGTTGGTCGTCGTGCTGGAACGGTCGTGAGGTGGCGAAAACCTTGTTAGGCGCGGGCCTGGCTGTGGCCCCGCAATTGTGCCCGGCAAGGGTCTTGCCGGGGCCTCCCAGTCGTCCCTGGCAAGGGCCTTGCCGGGGCCTCGTAGTCATCCCCGGCAAGGGCTTTGCCGGGCGCCTTTGTCTTCTAGTCTTCACGTAGACCCGCAAGCAATCAGTCTTCACAAAGATCTACATGCTACTATGCACGCGCCGCCGAGCCTTGGCTTTGACATTGTCATTGGTGTTAGAGCTCTCAGCCTCAAGGGTGGCGGGCTCGCTGGTGCTTCGTAGGCCACCCCAGCAAGGCTCTTGCCGGGACTACATAGGCTGCCCTGGCAAGGGTGTTGCCAGGGGAGGTCTAGTCTGTCCTCTGCTCTTTGTTCATTGGCTTGATTGCTGTCTTGGTAGTCTTGTATCTTGTCTTCCACTGCCCCGCCAAGCCTTGCCGCAGGTGTGGGTACGACTGCCCGTGCACAAATAAGGGGTACAGAAGAGCCCATACTTTTGTACACTGTTAGGAGAACCCGGGTCTGGGCCACACACATAAGCGCACAACGTAGTTGGGCCAGGCCCAAAGCAGAGCGCGGGCACGCGTGGCAGAGATTAACCGCTGTGAACTTCTCGTCAGTTACGCTTACCCACGATTTGCATTGAGTGTGTGACATGGGGGTCGTGCGTCGGACGGCTGCAGCATGCGTGCATCACCTTGCAGTGAATAGTAAAGAGGCGGCTCACGCCTTCCCCATAAAAAGAGGAATCCGCAGGGCGCTGCTCATTTACCCTTCCTGCCTTTCCCAATCTAGGAACCGTCATTGCCCTCTTCTTCCTTGAGCGCAAACCAAAGTTCTCGCCCCTGGTCTCCGCCACCGCACTTCTATTGCTTCTTGATCCCTCGCCCCTTCTCAGCCGGCATGGCGCCCAAGGCAAGCAAGGGCAAGGGAGCGGCCAAGACCGCCGAGGGGAAGGAGGTGCCGGAGAGCAAGCTGGTGAAGCTGCGGAAGAAGCACATCCTCTTCATCTCGACGGTCGACGAGCTCACCCTCAGGGAAAAATTCAAGTGCCTATGGGGGAGAGAGACGTCGGGGAATCTCGCCATGCACATCATCCTTGCTCCCTTTGCCAAGCCAAGTCCAGATAAATACCCGTTTTTCGTTGATTATTTCTCCTGCGGGCTCTGCCCCCCGTTCTCAGATTTTTTTTCAACGACATCATGCACACCTACGGCTTCCATCTTCTGGATTTTACGCCGAATGCCATGGCGGGCATGGCCTTCTTCGCCCACCTTTGCGAGGGCTTTGCTGGGGTGCATCCCAACACGACGCTCTTCTGCCACTACTTTGTCCCTCGCATCCAAGCAGGGGGTGCCATCTCTGGCTGCATCACTTGGATCCCAAGGGCTTTGCGCAAGGGTACGTACCTGGAGGGTTCCCCGAAGGATAGTTGGGACGAATGGCGGGGCTGGTGGTGTTGGATCGAGGAGAAGGATCCGCAGGAGTTCTGCCAGGTTAGTCGGAGGCCGCCGGTCCGTGGCAATAACTGGGGCGAGCTTGACGCCAATGACGAGGAGCTCATGGTCGCCACCACCAGGATCCATCGCCTCACCTGAGATGGGCTTACGCTCGAGATGGTTGGGTACGATTTCATTCGCCGCCATATTGCTCCTCTGGACAATAAGGGGAGACCGGCCTGGGACTTCAAGAATGCGGCAGACATCATGAGGCTTTGCCCTGGCCTGAATTTTAACTTTACGGTGATGCAGCATGCATCTCTCTGACAGAGGCTTTTTCAGCTCAAGGTTGACAAGACCGGCAAGGTTGACAATCCATTCAGGTTGCCAGCAGGGGTGGTCCCGTTGAGAAACAATTCTTGCCTGACTGCCATCATTGCCATGATGCCGGTGTTCAACGCGCACGACCTCGATTTGACCTGGGTCGAACCAAAAGCGGAGCTGGTGCAGAAATTCTTCGACAACTTGTTGGAGAAGTACGTCCGTGCCGAGCCGTAGCTCATTCTCCCTACCACTAAAGAAGAGGTGGCGTACATTCCTGCCAGGGCGGAGGAGGCAGCACGTGCCAAGGAGGCCGGCAGCCTCGGCACCATGGAGGA
The DNA here is from genome assembly GCF_002162155.2 of Triticum dicoccoides. Taxonomy (NCBI): domain Eukaryota; kingdom Viridiplantae; phylum Streptophyta; class Magnoliopsida; order Poales; family Poaceae; genus Triticum; species Triticum dicoccoides. The sequence continues at coordinate 423,624,582 of NC_041393.1, read as the reverse complement.
TGAGGCCAAAGAGGCTAAAGAGGAGAAGATGTTTGCTGAGTGGACGGGGTCTGCCGAGGAGCCCAGCGGCGCCGGCGCCGGGGTTCCCCTTGCTGAGGAGGTGGCTGAGGAGTCGGCCGAGGAGGGATATGACGCGGACGAGCCGTCAGCCCCAAAAAAGAAGCGTGTCCTGCGGTGGGCCGGCTCCGGCGAGCCAGTCCGGCACAGGAAGGCCACGCACCGGCAAGAGGCCCAGGCAAAACCCATGCGCTCGAAGTGGCGCACGGTCGTGGAAGCGACGAAGGAAGCTGCGACGGTGAAGAAAGCTGCGGCCGCTGCCTCCTCCTCGACCAAGCGGCCCAGGACTTCATCTCCTCCTCCTCCTCCCTTTGCGGACACCATCCCGGTGGCCGATTTTGACCTTGGGTCCTTTAGCCCGAAGAGGAAGAGGAGGCCAAAAGAGGAAGACGAGTAAGCACCTTGCCTCCCCATCCATTTCTTGATCTTTGATTTAGATCATCTTATCTTGACTTGATCTTGTCTTCACAGTGACACGGAGACGTTTTCTCAGAGGGTGTCAAAGAGAGCCAAGGTTTCGACGGGCGATGAGCCCTCGGCAAGCACTTCACGTGCGCCGGGGATGATCATGATCAACCCGGACACCAGCCCTCAATGCAGCCCCCACTCCAGCCCCAGCGTGAGTCAGTTACTCATTTCCCGCTGGCGGGCGTTGGAGTGTGTATTTTCAGTTCTGATCTTGCCGGTTTCGTAGGAGGAGAGTGGCAACAGGAGGAGCCACTGAGCGCCATTCCCGAGACGCCGCGCCCGTCAACCACGCCACCCACAGGGGCGTCCCCGGCAAGGGCACCCACCGACGAGCCCACGCGCATGGAGGAAGAGGTGGTGGGCACAAGCGTTGGTGGCTCCATCCTGGCAACGAATGTTGCCGGGCAGGGAACCACTTCTTCTCAGCTCGTCACAGGTAAGCCACTTGCCTCCCGTCCTTGCTATCTTTTTCTTTCTTTTCATTGTTCTAAACTTCGATTTTGGGCTCCGCCTAATTCTTCTTTTTGGTTTCCAAACCCTCCCTCGACGGACCAGACAGACGTCGACACTGTCATCGAGGAGACTGCCAAGGATGCCGAGGCTGAGGCCACCAAAATCGTTGCCGAGGAGGCAGCCATGGCTGTTGCCGAGGCGAACATCAGGGCTGCTGCCAAGGAGGCCGCCAAGGGATATGCCAGGGAGGCCGGCAAGGTTGCTGCTGATGAGGAGGCGGCCAAGGGGCCTGTTGGGGAGACCGACAAGGCCGCCGCTAAGGAGGCCGCCAAGGGGCCTGCCGGGGAGGAGGTGGTCGAAGATCAACCCTCTTCCTCTACAACTCCCACCCCGAGCAGGTACATGAAGGTGGACGATAATCCGGTCATCAACATCCCAGGGACGGCAAGCACCGGAGCGCCAACCGAAGGGGAGGTGTTTGACGATGAGGTCCTCACCGCTATGGGGCGCCAAGTTGTCGACGAACCGAGCACTAGCAGCAGCGGTTCCAAAGAAGACCAGCTCCTGCAGGCCATGAGCACCAATTTCTAGAAGTTTCACGCGCTCTACTATGCCCGCAAGGACAAGGTGGACTCCAGGATGGCGGCCGTGGACAAGGCAGAAGCAGACTTCCAGGAGTGCGTTGCTCAGATGCAAGTCTAGTTTGTCGAGGCCCAGCAGGATCTGAAGGCCACCCAGGACCAGCTGGGTGAGCACCAGGGAGAGCTCCTCTTGAAGCAGGCTAACATTGAGAAGGCCCAAGAGGTGGCTAAGGCACAAGCCGCCAAGGATGAAGCTAATCAGAGGCAGTGCCAAGTTTTGGTGGACGCCCAGGAAGAAAACCTGGTTGCCATGAAGGGGCGCTTTCAATTCGATGGAATTTTTTGATCTTAAAGGGGATCTTCTATAATTTTGTCTGCCAAGCTTCGCGCCAAGGACGAAGAGGTCGAAAAGCATGTCGCGCAGCGGACCCAGGAGCTAAAACAGGAGCACCAAGATGCACTTTATGCTCTCCCCCCGAACCATGCCGGCAAGCTGAAGGAGGCCTTTGACGGTGCTGAGGCTGCAGAGGCCGCCAAGAACGAGTTGGCCGGCAAGGTGGAGAAGCTGGAGTTGGAGGAGCTGAGAAAGGAGATCGCGACACTGACTAAGCTGCTCCGACAAGACCGTCCGCACCTTGGCGGATTTGCAGTTCGCCATCTCCGACAAGACTAAGCTGCTCTCCGAGGCCACAACTCCATTGCTGATCTGAAGCTGAAGGTGGACACCTTGGAGGGGACACTCGCGAAGACCAGGGCCCGTGAAAAGACCCTGATCATGGACCTCATGGATGAGAGGCAACTCCTGCAGAATGCCACAGCAACCCACAACGAGCTTGTGTCCGGCATGAAGCTCTGGACCAGCCGCCTTGTTGAAGTTGCGAAGAGGCTCTCCACGTAGCTGTCCGTCATGGGCATGCCAAACTTCGGGTTCTCTCATGAGGTGAATGTGACCGATAGTGCCAGGCTGACCATGTTCTTCAAGGGCGTCCTCGATGCTCTGGTGCTGCTCCGCTCCAATCGAGCAACTTATCTGGCCGATGACGCCTAGAAGCTTTGACGGGGCGCCCTGATCAAGGTGCTCACCAAGGTGGCGTATGGAACCCCAACGTCGACTTTGCCAACGCACTGGATAGCTTGCCAGAGGATGCCGACCTCAAGGCACTCGAGGAGCGTATCGAGCCCATCATCAGTTGCGTCAACGGAGTCAAGAGGTTGGAGGGCCAGCGCCAGGATTAGCTGCTCCATTTCTCATTGCCGCTGCGGGTTCGTACCCAAGACAATTTTATCTTAAGTTAGAACCGCGACAACCACTGATGTAACATAACTTTGTTGTGTTTTGAACTGGATGCATGTTATTTTCCAATTTGATCTCCTTTTGTGTGTACTACACCCTACACTTAGTTGGATAGGCTTGCCAGCACGTAAACCCTTTTCGTGGGCGCTTGAGGAACGGATCCTTAGCAGCCTGCTGGGGGTGTCGCTGCCGGGCAAGCCACCTTGCCGTTCTTGGCGCAGCCACTTGAGCTGTTGAGCGGACTCGAAACAGAACAAGGGCGCTGCCAATAGTGGAAGGTTTCCTTCGCGTGCAGGTTTTCCAAACAAAAACCAAAACCATTCAAAGGAAATACCTTACAAAAAGGAGAACACTCAAGGTTTGGTGTGACTTAGCCTTTTGTTGTCGCGCGGATCATCGCTGCGGTTGCAGACGACATCGCTCGCCTGGCTTCTGGTATCAGGGTGGCATGGATGATCTTGATCTCCTCCACCACCAGTGTCTTCCATGTCGCCCGCCCGCGCAGGCATGGGCGCACTGGCTCCAGACGAACTGATCGCCGTGATCGTCTTCTTCTTCGGAGCCATGGCGATGAAGAAGCTACTGCACTAACTACTAGAGCCGATTTTCACAACTTATTCCCTCCTACCTGGCGCACCAAAGATGTGGGGGAAATGCACCTATGGGATCACGGGGACCCCTTCTATGGTTGGCGGGAAGAGAGCTGCGCAAAGAGCAGGTCTAGTGATCCGTGCGAGGGATTTTTACCATGGTTCGGGCCACAATGATGCGTAAAACCCTAGTCCTGCTTGAGTGTATAGTTTGTGTTGTTGAGTTCTTGAACTAGCTGCTATGCATGCCCAGTCCAAAAAGTCCGAACCCCCCTCCAGTACGCCTCGGGCCTCCTTTTATACGTTCAAAGGGGTTGCCACAGTGGCACACAGGAGGTGGAAAATATCCACAGGGCTTAAGCTTATCGCTGACATCGTAAGACAAACGCATTTAATGTGCTGCTTACGTGCCCTCCAACTTTATAGGGGACAGTAACAAAAGTCGTCCGGTCCATTGCTGCCTCTCCTTGCCTTGAGACGCGTCCAGGCTAACGAGGCATGCAACGCTAGGCTGGCTAGCTACTGTGCTGGCGCGGTGGAAGAGCCTCCATGAAGATCTGCAAGCCGCCATGCAGGCGTCTGCCTAGTTGGCAAGCTGGTCGTCGTGCTGGAACGGTCGTGAGGTGGCGAAAACCTTGTCAGGCGCGAGCTTGACTGTGGCCCCGCAATTGTCCTGGAGAAGGGTCTTGCCGGGGCCTCGCAGTCATCCCCGGCAAGGGCCTTGCCGGGGGTCTTTGTCTTCTTGTGTTCAAGTAGACCCGCAAGCCATCAGTCTTCACAAAGATCTGCATGCTACTATGCACGCGCCCTCGAGCCTTGGCTTTGACATTTTCAATGGTGTTAGAGCTCTCAGCCTCAAGGGTGGCGGGCTCGCTGGTGCTTCGCAAGCCGCCCCGGCAAGGCTCTTGCCGGGGTTACATAGGCTGCCCCGGCAAGGGTGTTGCCGGGGGAGGTCTAGTATGTCTTCTGCTCTATGTTCATTGGCTTGATTGCTGTCTTGGTAGTCCTGTCTCTTGTCTTCCACTGCCCCGCCAAGTCCTGCCGCAGGTGTGGCTACGACTGCCCATGCACATGTAAGGGGTACAGAAGAGCCCATACTTTTGTATACCATCAGGGCTGTAGCAATAAGTCTTTGGTGCTAGTTGGTTGTCGAGGTGGAATCCTTGGTGCATCCTGTCTTGCTGGTCTTCAGTTGATGAGGGGGACGAGAGGGAAAAGTAGCATAGAGGAGGTGCCTAGAGGGGGTTCTATAGTGCAAGTGCAAACAAACAAGTTCCGAAAGGGCCAAACACAAGCATTAAGATAAGGTAGGTGATATACTCGCGTACTTATTGCCTAGGGCAAAAGGGCAACTTATATCAAAACACAAACAAATAAAAACAAGCAGCATAGAACATGGTTCTATTCCAACCATCACACGGACTCGACTACGCATAGGGGGTACATGACTCATCCTACCCTAGGGGTTCTCGGACTCAGTAGTCATGCTTGCTTCATGTCACATGCAGTCTTCTTGGTTTTCCTTAGGTGTCGCTACGTCTCTTGTAGTTGCTCGATGAAACAATCCGGGTTGGTCCTGAAGAATCTTCAACAACTTCTCGCCTGATAAGCTGACGGGGTGAAGATGGTTCCTCGTAGCTGGCATCGACTCGGTCTTCTGTTGTCTTCTTAATCATGATGATCCCTTTTGCCTTCTAAGGCGTAGAGAGTACCAGATAGGTAATCCTTTAGGCAATGACATTAACAAGGCATAGTAGAGGTCCAACATGTCGGTTACATTGACGAAAACATCGACACCAAGAGCGGGGGATGAAGAGAACCATTTTCCTGCTCACTATAGTGAGGCAGACCAAATGACGAGGTTCTCATCCACCGGTGGTTGCCGATATAATAACAGTAAGGACATGGTTGCTCTATTAGCGATGTATATCATGATCTTGCATTTCTTACACCCTGATCGTCATAGGACAAGGTTGCGTCATCCTGGGGCAATGTCAAGGGTGTCACCATCTTCCGAGTCTTGGTTTTGTCAAATCCTTGAGAAGGTGTCTTCTATCTTGTCGTGGTGTCGCCAAACTTGCGTTTAGAAGATGTGGGTGAATGTTTGGCAAGGTGTCTTCTAGATTATCCACGAGGATTATAAGGAATCCCGTGGTCAGGGGCATGAGGGTGCTAGCGACCGTTTGCAAATTTTTTTGAAGCAGAAGAGACCAATAAGGAAAATATATCTTAGTTTACGAAAACTCAGAAGGGAAGAGAAGTATAGATAGTTTTGAAAATTAGTGATAGTTTTGGAAATAGTTTTACCCTAACTAACGACCATGCTAACTAAGGCTTCCTACAGTCAGGATGGCTCTGATACCAGCTCTGTGGGGACCCCGACTCATAAGTCGTGATCACTGAATGCACGTGTATAGTGATCCCAGAGATCAATGCTCACTTAACACATAGAAGCTGAATAACAAGAGACTTACATCCATACATACCATCTTACACAAATTATGACCATTATGGTCAAGTCTTCAGTATACCATCGCAGTGGAAATCTTCGTCGACAACTTGGACCCATGCCATCTACCTTAACCCTACAGGCATTCTGACTGGGAAAGCATCCTAGCTCGCATGTTCATCATGAAGGTACTCTTCATTATATCTTGTTCTTTCATGCCTGGCCAATAAAATAACCAGTGGCAAGCCAATGAGTACTTCGAATGTACTCGCAAGCAACCCATGCTTTGGAACAAGGTACAACAATGCATGATATAGCTCTAAGTAGGTAATTTTTACAAAAAAGCTAGTTTGAGTGCAATGACATGTCCTAACAACTTGTAAATCATGCATCATAACAATGTAAGTAACGTGGGGACGGGTTACAGATATCAACATAAACAGAGTTTGGATCAACTCCAGCTTAATCAACAAGTCAAGTCTTTTGACTTGACCCAAGTAGTTCTTTCCACTCATCCACACACACACACACAACACACACACAACACACACACACACACACACACACACACACACACACACACGGTTTTGTAAACATTTGGATGTAGCACAAGAGCGGTTATCCAAATGTCCTTGACCGTGGACACGGATATTTTTGATTAGTTTTACACTCTACAGAGGTTGCACACTTTACCCACAAGATCCGGGAAGCTTTCATGTCATCCACGACCCGCGGTACCTCAAGTATCTGGGGTAAGCACCCGATCACTACCTTTCCCTAGGCGCCACCAACATGGAGTCCACTCGCTTGATATCAATCCCCCGTGCCACAATCATGCTCACATGTTTAATTCGGTGGAGCCGTGCTCCCATATTCAACACATAGCACAAGCACGAGGGTACCAACGGTGTGTTTGGTGCCCGGTAAAAACAGCCATGGCCGCCCGACCTGGCACGACCCCGTCCCGAGAGTGACCACGACACTCCCGTCACAAGTAATGCGTACTCCATGCTAGCGCGCACTAGGTAATCAATAATGCCATTTCCCATATAAGGGAAGAGTGGTTGCGCATGTAAGGTTGGAGTGACTATTGCAACTTAAACCAATCCGTTCATGAAAACAACACACTCACTTGCCTCGATACACCCCTTTGTCATCAAGTGGTTACTTAGCTCAACATCTTCCTCGGGCATTAGTGGCACTCGACGGGGTTTTCGAAAAGTCTTTTGAAAATCTAAGGCAATGATCATGAACATAGGCATCGCGTCCATGTCAAGTAGACCGACTCCTGCCTGAATCTACTACTATTACTCCACACATCGACCGCTATCCAGCATGCATCTACACTATTAAGTTCATAAAGAATGGAGTAAGGCATTAAGTAATACGACATGATGTAGAGGAATTAACTCAAGCAATATGATGAAAACTCCATCTTTTTATCCTCGATGGCAACAATACAATACGTGCCTTGCTGCCCCTACTGTCACTGGGAAAGGACACCGCAAGATTGAAGCCAAAGCTAAGAACTTCTCCCATTGCAAGAAAAACCAATCTAGTAGGCCAACTAAACCGATAATTCAAAGAGACTTGCAAAGATATCAAATCATGGATAAAAGAATTCAGAGAAGATTCAAATAATATTCATAGATAATTGATAATCCCCAAGTGCAGGGAATCATCATAGCAATTCCCAAATGTGGAAGTGATAAGCATGGAGTGTCGAACCCACAAGGAGCTAAAGGTAAGATCAATATTCTCCCAAGATCTATCTGCCACTGATACGACTCTACGTACACCGAACGTTTGCTTCCAACTAGAAACGCGAAATAAAACTATGTTGTGGGTATGAAGAGGACAACTTTCCATGATATTGGAGAGCTAAAATACAAAAAATAGGTGTTGTTATCATAAAGTTAGAATATATTACTAAATATTATAAATAGCGACTGTGGAATAATGATGGGTCGGTGTGCGGAATTGTCCTAGGCAATTTTTAACAAGACCGACAATCACTATTGCAATTTCATATGAGGGGGAGGCATAAGTTAACATACTTTCTCTTCTTGGATCATATGCACTTATAATTGGAACTCTAGCAAGCATCCGCAACTACTAAAGATCATTAAGGTAAAACCCAACCAGAGCATTAACATACCAAGTCCCCTTTATCCCATACGCAACAACCCCCTTACTCGGGTTTATGCTTCTGTCACTCAAGCAACCCACTATAAGCAAATCATGAATGTATTGCAACACCCTACAGCGGGAATCCCACACGCTTGCGCAACACGGAGGGCACAATAGGACAACACCAAAATAAAACATACACTCATACCAATCTAGATCATCAATCAACCCTAAGAAAAAGGATATCTACTCAAAACATCATAGGATGGCAACACATCATTGGATCATAATATGTGGCATAAAGCACCATGTTCAAGTAGGGATTACAGCGGGGTGCGGGAGAGTGGATCGCGTAAAAGAGATGAGGATGGTGATGTAGATGAAGACGATCACCACGGCGATGATTCTCCTCCCGATGGCACTCCAGCGCCACTGAGAGAGAGGAGGAGAGGTCCTCCCCCTTGTGCTTCCTCCTCCATGGACTCCCCCTAGATGGGGAGAGGTTCTCCCTCTGGACCTTGGCCTCCATAAAGATGATGGCCCCTCTGAGATCCTTCTCCATGGCCTCCGGTGATGATGGCCCCCACCGGCAGGGTGCCAGAGAGGGCCTAGATTGATTTCTCGTGTCTACAAAGACTTGCGGCAGTGGAACTTCCGATCTAGGTTATTTTCTAGAGGTTTGGGGATTTAATGAAGAGGTTGGCGTCGAGAACAAGTCAAGGGGGCCCACGGGGAGTCCACGAGGCAGGGGGTATGCCCCAGGGTGGTGGGGGCGCCCTCCACCCTCATGGTGCCCTCGGGACTCCCCTCCGGTAGATTTTCGTTCCAGTATTTTTTATATTTTCCAAAAGAAATCTCCGTTGATTTTCAGCGCATTCTTAGAACTTTTATTTCTGCACAAAAGCAACACCATGGTAGTTCTACTGAAAACAACGTCAGTCCGGGTTAGTTCTAATCAAATCATACCAAAACAATATAAAACTATTGTAAACATGGCATGAATACTTCATAAATTATAGATACGTTAGAGACGTATCAGCATCCCCAAGCTTAATTCCTGCTCGTCCTCAAGTAGGTAAATGATGAAAGAAATAATTTATGAAGTGTGAATGCTAGAAAGTTCTTAAGTTTGATCAATGATAGTTTCAATCACTTTTTTCTAGCATCATTATATGTCATAACAATATCTCAACTCATAAAACCTCTCATGATCAAGTAACAAGCTATTCACATGTTAAAGTATAGATCATAAACTTTCTTGAAAACTAACAAACCATGCTCTTAGTCGTCAAACAATTGCAATTCATCTTATTTTTGGGAAGGGTCTATGTAAGAGCTTTGATTCAGCAAACTCCACATACTCAACTATCATTTAATCTTTCACAATTGCTAACACTCATGTGATATTTATGGGTTCAAAGTTTCAATCGGACACAGAGAAAGATAGGGGCTTATAGTTTCGCCTCCCAACCTTTTACCTCAAGGGTAATGTCAACAATAATAATGTATGAAAACCTACATCCAAGTGGATATATATATCCGGATCACTCCAACACAAAGTGCTTGCCAAAGGGAAAAGTGTAAAAAGGAAAGGTGATGATCACCATGACTCTTGTATAAGGGTAGAAGATAAAAGTAAAAGATAGGCCCTTCGCAGAGGGAAGCAGAGGTTGTCATTCGCTTTTATGGTTGGATGCACAAAATCTTAATGCAAAAGAACGTCACTTTATATTACCGCTTGTGATAAAGACATTTATTATGCAGTCTGTCGCTTTTATTTCTTCCCTATCACAAGTTCGTATAAAGCTTATTTTCTTTTCACTAATAGATCATACATATTTAAGGAGCAATTTTTATTGCTTGCACCGATGGCAAATTACTTGAAGGATCTTACTCAATCCATAGGTAGGTATGGTGGACTCTCATGGAAAAACTAGGTTTAAGGGATGTTTGGAAGCACAAGTAGTATTTCTAATTGGTGAAAAGAATTTGGCTAGCATGAGAGGGAAAGGCAAGCTCAACATGTTGGATGATCCAAGACAATATAACATCTATTCGGATATAGCAAAACATAACCCATTAAGTTGTCTTCCTTGTCCAACATCAACTTTTTAGCATGTCATATTTTAATGAGTGCTCACAATTGCGAAAGATGTCCAAGATAGTATATTTATATGTGAAATCTCTCTTCCTTCAATTCTTTCATGAATTGTTCAGGTGACCAATTCTAGTTTGCTAACTTTCAATAGGTTTACTACCTATACTTATTATGTGTGAAGTCGTTACTCCCCATGTTATAACCATATGAAAAATATATAAATTCAGATTTATTATATTCAATTAATTCAACCATTTACTCATACGATATACATGAAGCACGTGAGTAAATGACAAACTACTCCAAAAAGATATATGTGAAGAACACTGAGTAGTCAAATAATTAACTAGCCATGGGAGGATTCTTTTTCATTCAAGATTTCAGATCCAATTATTTTATTCAAACAACAATTAAAATTGAAAATACGCTCCAAGTAAAACACATATCATGGGACGAATAAAAATATAGCTCTGAGTAAGGTATACCGATAGTTTTGAAGACGAAAGAGGGGATGCCTTCCGGGGCATCCCCAAGCTTAGGCGCTTGAGTCTTCCTTCAATACTACCTTGGGGTGCCTTGGGCATCCCCAGGCTTAGGGTCTTTCCACTCCTTATTCTCCTCATATAGATATCTCACCCAAAACTTGAAAACTTCAATCACACAAAACTTAATGGAACTTCGTGAGATGGGTTAGTATGATAAAGAGTAAACCATTCACTTTGGTACTGTCAAAGACAAGATTCATAATTGTTCTCACAAAATTCCTACTGTACCATATCATTTCTACAATTTATATTGAGAAATATAAGCCATAGACACTAGAAAACAAGCAAACTATGCAATGAAAACAAAACCTGTCAGAAACAGAACAGTCTGTAATGATATGAACAACAACCATACTTCTGCTACTCCAAAATTTATGAAATAAATTGGGGGATGTGAGGAATTTTTCTATTAATCTTCTTCAAAAAGAATCCACTCAAAAGCACTCTTCTGTAAGAATTGACAGTGAATCCCATGAGCGCAAAGTTTCTGTTTTTTTACAACAAGATCACATTAACATTCACACAAGTCTTCCCAAAGGTCTTACTTGACATTTTTTGAAACAAAAGCTATAAAACATGATTACTACAATAGCTTAATCATGTGAACACACAAAAACAGTGAGGGTAAATATTGGGTTGTCTCCCAACAAGTGCTTTTCTTTAATGCCTTTTATCTAGGCATGATGATTTCAATGTTGCTCGCATAAAAGATAAGAATTGAACATAAAGAGAGCATCATGAAGAATATGACTAGCACATTTAAACATAACCCACTTCCTATGCCTAGGGATTTTGTGAGCACACAATTAATAGGAACAAGAATCAACTAGCATAGGAAGGCAAAACAAGTATAACTTCAAAACTTTAGGCACATAGAGAGGAAACTTGATATTATTGGAAGTCCTACAAGCATATATTCCTCCCTCATAATAATTTTCAGTAGCATCATGAATGATTTTAACAATACAACCATCACATAATGCATTATTTTTATGATCTACAAGAATATAAAATTTACCATTCTCCACATAAGCAAAAAAATTCTCATTCGGAATAGTGGGAGCAAACTCAACAAAATAACTATCGTGTGAGGCACAATCCAATTGAAAATTAAAATTATGATGACAAGTTTCATGGTTAACATATTCCCTTATAGCATACATGTCATCACAATAACAATCATAGATAGCAACTTTGTTCTCATAATCAATTGGAACCTCTTCCGAAATAGTGGAATCATTACTAACGAAACTTAAGACCTCTCCAAATCCACTTTCATAAATATCACACTAAGATTCAACACCCTCCAAAATAGTGGGATCATTACTTCCTAAAGTTGACACTCTTCGAAACCCACTTTCGGTGATAGTAATATTCATACTCCAAAAGATATAAGTGAAGTTCATGGAACATTCTATAATTAATATAGACTAACCAATATCCAAGCTCAAAATATATAAGTGAAGCACATGAAGCATTCTACAAAACCATACTCAAAAGATATAAGTGAAGCACAAAGAGTATTCTATAAGATCATACTCAAAAGATATACATGAAGAGCATGAAATATTTACATGGGGTGCCTTGGACATCCCCAATATTGAACTCTTGCCTCTCTTTATTCTTATCACATCGGTAACTCCTCACTCTTCAAACACTTCATCCACACAAAAAACTTAACAAAAACTTTGTGAGATCCGTTAGTATACTAAAGCAAATCACTACCTTTAGGTACTGTTGTAAACTCACTCCAATTTCATATTATCATTATATCTACTGTATTCCAGCTTCACCATGGTTCATATCCTCTGATACTACCCATAGATTCATCAAAATAAGCGAACAACACATAGAAAACAGAATCTGTCAAAAACAGGATAGTCTGTAGTAATCTGGAAATTTCTTATACTTTTGTAACTCCAAAAATTCTAAAAAAAATATGATAATTTAAACAAATTGTACAGAAGTACTGAGAAAAACGTTTCAGACCCATTTGACTTTACAGTAAAAAAATGTGAATTCACGCGCTACAGCCAAAGTTTCTGTTTTTGTACTGCACATAGTAAACAAGCAATGTAATCATCCTAAAACCAAAGCTTGGCACATTATTTTTATAATACAATGGATATATACAAAGGTATAATTATTTTCAGAGAAACTTCCATGAAAAATTCTACATTGTTTCCATGAGCATGAACACAAGTGTTCAAGGTTGACCCTCACTTCTCCAATGCATAACTTTCCAATCACTTCTCTTTTTCAAAAACTCTTAAGGCATATGAGGCAAGTGAATCTTTTTGTATTTTTTTTTGTATTTTTACCCACAACTAAGCAAAACAAAAAGGGAAAACAAAAACTACTTAGTGAAGAAAGCAAACAAGCATAGACGAGAATATCAACCCCACACTATTGCTCCCCGGCAACGATGCCAGAAAAGAGCATGATAGTCCCCAAGTGCAGGGAATCATCGTAGCAATTCCCAAATGTGGAAGTGATAAGCATGGAGTGTCGAACCCACAAGGAGCTAAAGGTAAGATCAATATTCTCTCAAGTCCTCTCTGCCAGTGATACGACTCTACGTACACCAAATGTTTGCTTCCAACTAGAAACGAGAAATAAAACTACGTTGTGGGTATGAAGAGGATAACTTTGCATGATATCGGAGAGCTAAAATATAAAAGTAGGTGCTGTTATCATAAAGTTAGAATATATTACTAAATATTACAAATAGCGAGTGTGGAATATTGATGGGTCGGTGTGCGGAATTGTCCTAGGCAATTGTTAACAAGACCGGTAATCACTATTGCAATTTCATATGAGGGAGAGGCATAAGCTAACATACTTTCTCTTCTTGGATCATATGCACTTATAATTGGAACTCTAGCAAGCATACGCAACTACTAAAGATCATTAAGGTAAAACCCAACCATAGCATTAACATATCAAGTCCCCTTTATCCCATACACAACAACCCCCTTACTAGGGTTTATGCTTCTGTCACTCAAGCAACCCACTATAAGAGAATCATGAACGCATTGCAACACGCTACAGAGGGAATCCCTCACGCTGGCGCAACATGGAGGGCACAATAGGACAGCACCAAAATAAAACATACAACTCATACCAATCTAGATCATCAATCAACCCAAAGACGAAGGATATCTACTCAAAACATCATAGGATGGCAACACATCATTGGATCATAATATGTGGCATAAAGCACCATGTTGAAGTAGGGATTACAACAGGGTGCAGGAGAGTGGACCGTGTAAAAGAGATGAGGATGGTGATGATGATGGTGATGTTGATGAAGATGATCACCGCGGCGATGATTCCCCTCCCGATGGCACTCTGGCGCCACCAAGAGAGAGGAGGAGAGGTTCTCCCCCTAGTGCTTCCTCCTCCATGGCCTCCCCCTGGATGGGGAGAGGTCCTCCCTCTGGACCTTGGCCTCCATGGCGATGATGGCCCCTCCGAGATCCCTCCCCATGGCCTCCAGTGATGATGAGCCCCTCCGGAAGGGTGCCAGAGAAGGCCTAGATTGATTTCTCGTGGCTAGAGAGGCTTGCGGCGGCGGAACTTTCGATCTAGGTTATTTTCTGGAGGTTTGGGGATTTATAGGAGAGTTTGGCGTTGAGAACAAGTCATGGGGGCCCACGAGGCAGGAGGGCGCGCCCCAGGGTGTGGGGCGCCCTCCACCCTCGTGGTGCCCTCGGGACTCCCCTTCGGTAGATTTTCGTTCCAGTATTTTTTATATTTTCCAAAAAAATCTTCGTTGATTTTCAGCGCATTCCGAGAACTTCTATTTCTGCCCAAAAACAACACCACGGTAGTTCTGCTGAAAACAACGTCAATTCGGGTTAGTTCTAATCAAATCATACAAAAATCATATAAAACTATTGTAAACATGGCATGAATACTTCATAAATTATAGATACATTGGAGACGTATCAATAATCTGATCATAAATCCACAATCCATCAGATCACGGCAAACACACCACAAATGAGTATTAGTGTCGGAGTAATGGGCCACGGGTAGGCTAACCCGAGCCCCCGAAACTTTCAAGACATCGGGGCAGGCTGCGCCCCTCAAGACCCCAAGACGAAGAGCCGCTTTATTGAGAGTCGGCGGCGAGGCCGCCGACTGCCCCTCACGGCTGAGTCCCGGGGACGACTTCAAGATAAGCCAACTCCTGACTGGCGGTTTCCTGAGAAGCCGACTATGGGGAGTCGGCCCGCGACTCCGACCACCACCTGCCTTCGCAGTAATGGACGGGACGGGGTATGGCCACCGCGCGGCCCATCCCTGCCCCGTTTACGAAGGGCAGGCATGGCCACAGTGCGCCGTACCAACGGAGATCTCCATCCGGCGCGACACTGTTGCCATGCCAGCCCTGACATCAGCCCCCATGGGCGGAGCCCTGTGCCCACGACGACCTGTCTATACGACCCAGAGACAGCGGGTCCCACCAGTCGGTGGGAGTATAAAAGACGGCGAGAGCGCCACAAGACGGACCCGTTGGGAGTCGGCCCCCAGGAGTCGGCTAGCCCCTCCCATGGGCCCCACACGCCATTAACCAGACAAGACGGGGAATGGCGACAGTGATCGCCCGGCAGGCGGCGGCACTATTGCCATGACCCCATGACCAAGCCAGTGTCATTAGAAGCACGACTACAGTAATCCGCAGCCGGCAAGACCCGCGAACGGCGGACACGGCCTGTCGGCTCCATACCGGGCCATTCGGCGGACCCCACCAGTCGGCGGGCCCCACCAGTCGGCGGAGAAGATGGCGGCCTGAGAGACAGACGGCTAAGACCCGCGTCCAGCCGGATTACCATTGTACCCATGGGGGGGTAGGCCTATATAAACCCCCCAGGGCACCCATGCAAAGGGTTCGAATCCATTAGCACTAGACCAGAGCATATAGGTAGGAGGGAGCTAGCATTGTCTTCTCCTACCTCCAGGAAACAGCTCAAGGAGTAACCTTGTACTCACTTTGCCATAGTGATCATGCGGAGACCCCGCAGAGCAGCAGTAGGGGTGTTATCTCCACGGAGAGCCCTGAAGCTGGGTAAGATCCGCCGGCATGCATGTCTTCGCCTCATCCCGTTTCCAGGCACCGGCGACGTTCTACTCGCCCCCACCATGATAAGCCATCCCTTGGCATATGTCGCACCCAACCCCCGACATTTGGCGCCCACCGTGAGGCCAGGTGCACCGTCGTCCGGAGACCTGCTCTGGACGGGAACCCTTTTCCTCCCTAGCGAGAGTAGCCAGCCCGACACGCCCGATGGCGCTTGCCCCGACGCGCTGCAAAGCATCGACGACGCTTGCGCGGTGAGCTGCCTCGCCGATCTTCTTGGTGAGGTTTGCATCTCCGATGAGCCCGCATCCGACACGGGCACCGGCTGCCTCGAGAGCTGCCTCGTCAGCCTCCTCGACAAACTCCACGTCTCCGGCGAGCCTATCGCGGACTTGGAGTCAGTCGGCTCCACCGACCCGATGTTGACAACTCCGACACGACATCGCTCGACGCTTTCCCCACCAACGTGATCGTCTTCGACGACCCTCTCCCGCGAGCTGACAATGGTGGCAGCACCATCACTGAGTGCTGGTCATCAGCCACGGAGCCGCTTCCGGCGAGAACACCCGTGATGCCCTGCAAGCGGTGCTGTAGGACCTGTCCGTCCCCATCCCGGCCGACGCTGATGCTGAGGCGCTGGAGGCTCGCCGCCTTGCCCTCGTCGCGGAGGGCTACAAGATAAACACCATGAGACGCCTCACGGAAGCTCACCAGCGCGAGGTCGACCGAGCTGCCTTCGGCACGCCGCCTCCAGAAGGGCCAAGCCGAGTCGGCACCGTCAAGCAACGCGGCGCGGCCATTGCCAGCATGTTGGGTGCGGATGCCCGATCTATGCCACGCCCCTCGAGAACCTACGCACCGCCCAGTCGATCATTGACGAGCTCAACGGGCTGGGGGCCGACGAGCTCCCCTACATGACCAGACACATCCAGCAGCTAATCGGCGCGGCCGCAGCGCGGCACGAAGCCGGCGTCCGAGCTGGAAGCCCCCCTCGCCGAGAACACCGCGCGACGTCGCGTATGCCGACTGCGGGAGGCGCCCGTGCGAGACAAGAGAAGGAGTCGGCTGCTAGCCGCAGCCGGACACGAATCACCATCGAGCGTGACGCGGAAGGCCGTCCCCGAGGCGTGGAGAGACGAGGCGACTTGCCCCCTCCTCCACCTCGCGGGGAGAGATATCCCACCCCGCTGCCTATCGAGCATCCGACTCTTAGCGGCCGACTTGGTCGCCGCGAAGGAGTCGGCGAGAATGACGCCCGCCACCGGATCGACCGACTCCACCAATCCCTAGCGCTGGAAGAAGAAGACGAGTTGGGTCCGCCCTGTTTCGGACCTCGCATCCGAGACGAGCCCTTTCCCAAAGGGTTCACGCTCCCCCGAGATACGCCCAAATACACCGGCTCCGTGAAGCCGGAAGACTGGCTGGTTGACTACTCCACGGCCGTCAACATAGAAAACGGCAACAAGCGTGTTGCCGTAAAGTATGTTCCACTCATGCTCCAGGGCACGGCCCAGACATGGTTGAACAGCCTGAAGCCCCGCAGCATCAACAGCTGGGTCGACTTCACCGAGGCCTTCGCCCGCAACTTCACAAGCACGTACAAGCGACCCGCCAAGATTCGCCAGCTTTCCTTGTGCGTGCAAGGCCCCGACGAGTCAACTCGCGACTACCTCATGCGCTGGGCCAAGCTTCGGAACTCCTGCGAGGGCATGCACGAGGTGCAGGCTATCGAGTACTTCACTTCCGGGTGCAGAGAAGGCACCCTCCTCAAGCACAGGCTCCTCTGCGACGAGCCGGAAACCCTCGACGAGCTGCTAATCATAGGAGACAAGTATGCCATGGCTGACTCCTCCATGAAGACGGAGATTCAAGTTAGTGCGACCAGCAAAGTGGCCCCTCAGGCTCCCAGAACTCCGGCTGGAGATGCCAGTCGGCGACAACAACAGAACGATCACAAGCGCAAGGCCCCACAGCCGGCTTCCAGCAGCCGGCAGGTTGCGACAGTCGAAGACCAGCAGCCGGAGGGGCAGCCTCCGACCAAGCGACAGAAAGGCGGCAAGTCCAACTGGTTGCCGGCCTTCTCTTATGAGCAGACTCTAGATGGTCCCTGCAAGTTCCACAGCGGCGCGAAGCCGTCAAACCATACCACCCAGAAGTGCCACTGGCTCACCAGGATCGCAAAGGGAGACGGCCTCCTTCCTCCCCCGCCTGCAGGGCCGCCGCCTCCACCGCCGCCCCAGTAGCCGGCTGCCAGGCTAGTCGGCGCAGTACGAGATGAGTACCCGGAAGAACACGGAGCCTATGTGGTGTTGACCAGCATGGCCGACGATCGACGCAGCAGGCGGCCGCAGCAGCAAGAGGTGAATGCAGTAGCATCAGATACTCCAGAGTTCATGCACTGGTCCGAGAAGCCTATCAGTTGGAGCAGAGCTGATCACCCAGAGGTGATGCCGAGTCCGGGCTCCTACGCCCTGGTCTTGAGTGCCACCTTTGCCATAGACAGGCGGGCCGCTCGCTTCTCGCGAGTGCTGATAGACAGAGGCAGCAGCATCAACATCCTGTACAAGGATACCATGGAGAAGTTAGGAATCAAGCAAAGACAGCTTCAGAACAGCCGGACTATGTTCCACGGCATTGTTCCCGGCCTTTCCTGCTCACCAATCGGCAAGATCCTGATAGACGTCCTCTTTGGAGACACAAGCATTTCCGCCGAGAGCCAGTTTGGTTTGAAGTGGTGGACCTCGAAAGCCCGTACCATGCGTTGCTTGGCCGACCTACTTTGGCCAAGTTCATGGCGGTCCCCCACTACGCCTACCTCAAGACGAAGATGCCGAGTTCTAAGGGGATTCTGACCATAGCCGGCGACTACAGAAAGTCGTCCGCTTGCACGGCTGAGAGCAGTCGGCTCCGAGTCCCTGGTGATCGCAGCTGAGAAGCGGCTTCTTGATCGGGTTGTGGCGATGGCCGGCAAGCAGCTAGAGATGTCGCCCAACCCCAAGGAGTCGGAAGCTGAGGGTTCGTTCAAGCCAGCCAAAGAAACGAAGAAGATACCCTTGGACCCGGAGCACCCAGAGAGGTACGCTGTCATAGGTGCAAACCTTGACAGCAAATAGGAAGGCGAGCTCGTGGATTTCCTCCCTGAGAATCGGGACATCTTCGCATGGTCCCCTAAAGACATGCCAGGTGTACCGAGGGAATTCGCTGAGCACAAGTTACATGTTCGATCTGATGTGAAGCCCGTCAGGCAGCCCTTGCGCCGCCTGTCAGAAGAGAAGAGAAGAGTTGTTGGAGAAGAGATAGCCCGAATCCTAGCAGTCGGCTTCATTATGGAAGTGTTTTTTCCAGAATGGTTAGCAAACCCGATCCTGGTGCTGAAGAAGAACTAGCAGTGGCGGATGTGTACTGACTACACAAGCCTCAACAAAGCTTGCCCCAAGGACCCATTTGCTCTGCCGAGAATTGATCAGGTGATAGACTCCATAGCCGGATGCGAGCTATTGAGCTTCTTAGATGCATATTCAGGATATCACCAGATCAAGCTAAACCCGGCTGACAGACTGAAGACCGCCTTCATCACGCCGTTTGGAGCCTTCTGCTACCTGACCATGACGTTCGGCTTGAGGAATGCCGGCGCCACCTTTCAGCATTGCATGTAGAAGTGCCTCCTCAAGCAACTCAGCAGAAACGCCCACGTCTACGTAGACGATGTGGTGGTGAAGACGGAAAAGTGTGGAACACTGCTGGAAGACCTCAAGGAAACCTTTGAGAACCTGCGCCAATTCTAGATCAAGCTCAACCCTGAGAAGTGCGTCTTCGGAGTACCAGCCGGCCAGCTCCTTGGCTTCCTGGTATCTGAACGCGGTATAGAGTGCAACCCTGTAAAGATCAAGGCCATCGAGAGGATGGAGGTACCCCGCCGACTGCTAGATGTGCAAAAGTTCACCGGCTGCTTGGCGTCCATCAGCCGATTCATCAGTCGGCTGGGCGAGAAAGCTCTCCCTTTATAACAGCTCATGAAGAAGACCACCTTTTTCGAATGGAACCACAAGGCGGACGAAGCTTTTCTCCAGTTGAAGAAGATGTTGACTACTCCCCCTGTGCTGGCGGCTCCGACTCCTAAAGAGCCCATTCTCCTGTACATTGCCGCCACCAGCCGGGTAGTCAGCACAGTCATTGTAGTGGAGCGCAAGGAGGAAGGCAAGGCGCTACCTATCCAGAGACCGGTATATTACCTGAGCGAAGTACTGTCGACCTCCAAGCAGAACTACCCCCACTACCAGAAGATGTGCTACGGCGTGCACTTTGCCACCAAGAAGTTGAAGCCTTACTTTCAAGAGCATCCAATCACTGTGGTTTGCACAGCCCCACTGGCCGAGATCATCGGAATCCAAGATGCTTCTGGCCGAGTGGCCAAATGGGCCATAGAGCTGGCTCCCTACACCATCTACTACCAGCCCTGCACCGCCATCAAGTCGCAAGCACTGGCCGATTTCCTTGTCGACTGGGCCGAGACCCAGTACCTGCCACCAGCGCCCGACTCCACCCATTGGCAGACGCATTTCGACGGCTCCAAGATGCGCACCGGCTTGGGAGCCGGCGTTGTCCTCACTTCCCCTAAAGGCGACAAGCTCAAGTATGCGTTGCAGATCCACTTCGCCGCCTCCAACAATGTCGCCGAATACGAGGCGCTCATTCACGGGCTCCGGCTTGCCAAAGAACTTGGCATTCGCTGGATCCTGTGTTATGGCGACTCCGATTTTGTGGTCCAGCAGTCATCTGGCAATTGGGAAGCCAAAGATGCAAACATGGCGAGCTACCGTTTCCTTGTGCATCAACTCAGCGGATATTTCGAGGGGTGCGAGTTCCTCCACGTGCCAAGAAATGACAACGATCAAGCAGACTCCCTGGCACGAATCGGCTCCACCCGCCAAGAAATACCATCCGGCGTTGCCCTTCAGCGCCTCCTCAAGCCGTCTGTCAAGCCTTCACCAGAATCAGACTCCATCTTTATGCCAGCTCCCCCCGAAGAAGACGGATCCGACTCAAGAGCCCCAGCAGACGGCACGAGAATTCTTACAGATGGCTCCAAGAACGCCACAGTCGAAGCCGGCCCGGGGACTTCAGAACCCGGCCCGGGGACTGCGGCGACCAGTCCGAAGACCCCAGAGCTCGGCCCGGGGACTGCACTAGTCGGCCCGGGGACTTCATCAATCCAGCAAGCGGCCGCGGACTTCAGCCCGCCGCCTCCCAGCCCAGCCACCCCCGTCCAAGTCGCAGTGCTGGCAGTCGAGGAAATAGCAGCACCCTCATGGGCCCAGCCCATCCTCAAGTTCCTAGTGAGCAAAGAGCTGCCAACCGATGAAATCTTGGCTCGGCAAATACAACGCCGAGCGGCAGCCTACACAATAGTCAACAAAGAGCTGGTCAGGCGCAGCGTCACTGGTGTCTACCAGCGTTGCGTCGAGCCAGAGCAAGGCCAGGCAATTCTCAAAGACATCCATCAAGGCGAGTGCGGCCACCATGCGGCCTCACGAGCACTCGTCGCCAAAGCCTTTCGACATGGTTTTTTTTGGCCAACTGCCCTAGAAGAGGCCAAGGAATTAGTGCAAAAATGCAAGGGGTGCCAAAAGTTCCGCTCCAAGCCGCATCAGCCGGCTTCCGCACTCAAGACTATCCCCATCGCCTGGCCCTTTGTGGTTTGGGGCATGGACATGGTGGGACCATTCAAGACAGCACGAGGCGGCCTAACTCACTTGCTTGTCGCGGTGGACAAGTTCACCAAGTGGATAGAAGTAAAGCCCATCAAGAAGTTGAATGGTCCGACTGCAGTGACTATCATCTCCGCCATCACGATTCGGTACGGCATACCACACAGCATCATCACCGACAATGGCACAAATTTTGCCAAAGGCACCTTGGCCCATTTCTGCGCGATACAGGGCATCCGACTGGACTTAGCGTCCATTGCCCATCTGGAGTCAAACGGCCAGGTGGAGCGAGCAAACGGCCTCATCCTAACTGGCATCAAGCCTCGACTGGTCGAATCACTGGAGCGTTCGGCCGGCTGTTGGCTTGATGAGTTGCCAGCCCGTCCTCTGGAGTCTGCGCACGACTCCAAACAAGTCAACCGGCTTCACGCCTTTCTTCCTCGTCTACGGTGCTGAAGCCGTCATCCCAATGGACATAGAGTTTGACTCCCCGCGAGTCACCATGTACACCGAGGAGGAAGCAGAAGAAGCACGTCAAGACGACGTCGATCTGCTGGAAGAGGGCCGGCTATTGGCACTCAGCCGGTCCAGCATCTACCAGCAGAGTCTGCGCCGATACTACAACAGGAAGGTCAGGCCGAGATCTTTCCAAGAGGGCGACCCTGTGCTCCGACTGATCCAGCGAACAGCCGGTCAGCACAAGCTGTCGGCGCCTTGGGAAGGCCCTTTCATCATCAGCAAAGTGCTGGGCAACGACTCCTACTACCTGATCGCTCAAAAGCCCCGAGCACGCAAGAGGGACGATTCCGGCAAAGAGACAGAACGGCCGTGGAATGCAAATCTTCTCCGAAGATTTTACAGTTGATGCAGTATGTACCACGCTACCCTTTGTATTAAGGTACCAAGACTTCGGGGCCCCCGAGACGAGCTCGGGGACTGCCCTTTTTTGTTATCTATATGATAAGAATTACGCCTTCGAGTATGCTACCGTTTGTTATGCCGCTAGGCACCGGGTTCGACTAGTCGGCCCGGGGACTCGCCGCCTTGCGCTATGAAATGCTTCCTGCAGTCGGACAAGTAGTGTGTGGTGCCTAAGCCGTCTCCTGTCAGAAGCCGCAGCTTGCAGAGCGACTGTTTGGTGGGCAGGAGTAAGGAAGAATGGGCGCCTACATGAAAAATGGCTAAGGACTCAAAGCATAAACATAGCTCAAGCCGGCTTCCAGCCTCTCTTCGCAAAGCCGACTCTTGAGTAGTCGGCTTGCCGCCTTCTATCCAACTTGTTAAAAAGACTCTAAAAGATGGCAAGTACTTGCCTTCCCCAAAGTAGCCAAGCATTTGATCCAGCGGTAGTCCGCAGAGCGGTTGTCCGGCTGACAAGGCGGCGACTAAGGGAAGGCGGCAAAGGAAAAAGCCAGAGCAATGTGCAAGGAAAGATAGAAGTCGGATAAATATTTACATAACATAGGCCCTTGGCCGAATCTTCAAGCAGAAGTTCAAAATACACCCCTGGGTGGAATTTTGCGAATTAACAAGTTCTTCAAAGATTACTAAAGCAGATAAAATAAAGGCAAGACGACAGCCTAGGAAGCGGCAGACGGGTTCGGAGGGTCGGAAGAGACGGCGGTGTCAGGCGCCGGGGCGGCCGGCTGGGCAGTCTCGGCTTGATCGTCTCCAGCGGCAGCCGGCTCGGTCGGGCGTGGCTCGTTGCTGGAGGCGCGGTCGAGCTGAGGCTGGTCGCCCGCTCCGTCTTCTGGCGCCTCCATCTCGCCTCCATCCTCCGCCTCGCCTTCCTCCTCGGCACTGGAACCGATCACCTCCGCCGAGTCCTCATCATAATTCGGGTTCATCCCGAACCACTCCGGCGGTGCCTCCCTACCGTCTCCAGCCTGCTCAGGGACGAAGACGCTGGTGTCTGTATAGTCGGCAATCGCTGCCGCACACTCGACGAGGGCGTCTTCCACAGCTAGCAGCTCCACCTGGGCCTCTGACCGGAACGTGACTAGCCGGTCCAGGTCCAACCCTGGATACCATGCCTTGACAAATTCCAAGGCCCGGCGCGCTCCAGCCCGGGCCGAGGAACCCTTCCAGGCCTCAAGACAGCCAGCCGCGACCTCCAGCCAGTCGGCAGTCCGACTGGGAGTGCGCAGAACCGGCATGTCTGGCCACAGGGCAGCAATCGCCTGGGCACCGACACGTTGAAGTCGACGCAACATCCGATGGGCCGGCCGCATACGAGCCTCGATGGTCAGAAGCTGCTCATCAAGGGTCCGGGGGGCGTTGGCGGAAATCTCTGCACCAGTTGCCCTCCGCGCCTCGCGATCAGCCATGATGGCTTGAGTGGCTGCCTGCGTGTGGCCAGGGAAGAAGTCTGCCAAGGCGAAAAAGAAGCAAGTCGAAAATCAGGAGTCAGCCCGACCTATAGTCAGCGGCTCAAAGAAAGAAAGTAAAGAAACTCACCATCGATGATGTCCTCAATCTCATGGAAGCCGGAGGTCAGCAGTGCCTCCTTGTTGGTCCAGGAGGAGCGCTCGCTTTCGAACTCGGCTAGGAGAGCAGTCTCTTTCTTCTCTGCCTCGTCCTGCGCCTTCTTAAGCAGCTCACTTTGCTCCGCTAGTTGCGCAGCCAACAGGTTGCGCTCTGTGTCAGGACCCCGACTCAATGCCACATCGATCTAGCATGTAACACCTCATATCACTTTGCGGCCTCACACACGGTATTCCCACGAGTGTCGCCTTACCTTTGCCCGGGACCGTTTGCTCCTTTTGGCACACGTATATGATAGTGTCGCTAGCATCCATATGATAAGGAGCCCGGGATGACATGGCTAGTCGTAAACCCAAAGTGGCACAGACTTACAGGGACAGGCATCCATGACCCAGCGTCGAACGTGTCGGTCATTAGCGAGTGAATCCAGGCTGTAGCACTGGGCTAGCAGGACTCCGGTGAACCGGGCTATAGCGGGCTAACAAGACTCCGGTATTCATCGCGTGACATTTCCCCGAAGGGACAGACACAGGAACGAAGAAGGACACATGCCGGCCAGCCTAAGTGTTCCGGAGCAGTAGCAAGCTACAATGGCTCGGTGGAAACACTAGGAGACATTTCCCGGTAAGAGAGGCTACTAAAGATAAACAACTAGATAGTCAGATCCCACACATACCAAGCATTTCAATAACATACACACAATATGCTCGATATGTGCAAATACAACATGGCATCACAACATGACTCTACGACTCAAGTGTTTATTCATTAGGCTCCGAGGAGCGAGATATTACAAACAGGGGTCTCATGACCCAACATTCAGAGCATACAAATCAAAACACAAGCGGAAGCTTAACATGTCTGAGTACAGACATCTACAAATGAAAAAGGCTTAGAAGCCTGACTATCTACCAGATCCTGCCGAGGGCACAAGATCGTAGCTGAGGTAACAAGCTAAACGTCGAAGTCCACGTGGAACTACTAGCGAGACTGAAGTCTCTCTGCAAAAACATAAAATAGGCAAACGTGAGTACAAATGTACCCAGCAAGACTTACATCAGATCTAACTACATATGCATCATTATCAATAAAGGGGATGGTGGGGTTTAACTGCAGCAAGCCAGCTTTGACTCGGTGGCTATCCTAAACTATGACTGCAAGTAACTCTTTTGAGGTGGCGCACACGAGTCCACATATTCATCAACCAATACACCACTATGGATCCGCTCCCGTCTCCCTACGAGAACGCCATCCATAGCACTCACGCTTATCTTGCGTATTTTAGAGTATCCACTTTCACTTGTCTATGAACTGTACAGGCAACCCAGAAGTCCTTTACCGCGGACACGGCTATTCGAATAGATGATGTTAACCCTGCAGGGGTGTACTTCTTCACACACGCTCTCACCACTTACCGCCGTTTACACGACATGTACTCGGCAACCTTCAAGCGGAAGCCCAACGTGGGTGTCGGCCACGGCCTACCTAAACACTCAAGTCCCTAGTCCAGGTTTATCGCCTATTCGGGTTCCATCCATGAGGAGATCCGGCCGGGGTTTCGCTCACAGCCCCAAACAATGTGAATAGGGTTCCGTGACACCAAACGGGCGCCCGGTTTACCCGGCCACGTGCCTACCGCATCACAGCCCACCCCTATGGTCAGCACTGCGCACGGCCTCCAGCATACTACAAACACCAGAAACTACTTGCAACTCCTGGACAGAGGACAAGGGTGATTAAGAAGCCGAGAGGGTCCATTGGTTTCGGGCCCAATGCGTGGTAGTAGTTGAATCATGGATCACAAACACAGAACTCAGTTCCTAAGGACGGCTGCAATGAGACAACCCACCATGTACTCCTACATGGCCTCTCACCGCTACCTTTACCAAATCGTGTTCACACACTTAGCTCACACACAGTAGGACATGTTCACACACCTCTGATTCATCCTCGATGAATCAGACCCGACTCAACTCTAAGCAGTAGCAGGCATGACAAACAAGCATGAATGAGTAGGCACAACAGGGCTCAAACAACTCCTACTCATGCTAGTGGGTTTCATCTATTTACTGTGGAATGATAGGTCATGCAAAGGATAAAGGGGTTCAGCTACCGCAGCAAGTAACAGATGAATCGTTGTTGTCCTAATGCAGTAAAAGAGAGCAGGAGCGAGAGAGTAGGATTGTATCGGAATGAACAAGGGGGTTTTGCTTGCCTGGCACTTCTGAAGATAATATAGTTCTTCATCGGTGTCATCGAATTCATCGTCGGAACACGTCTATCGAGAGGGATCAACCATCGACAAACAAAGAAGAAACACAATCAATGCAATGCACAATATGATGCATGATCATGTCATGACAATATGCTGTGATTTGGGTAATGCATCTAAGAACAGAAAGGGTTGAGCTTATTTGAACCAAAGATTCAAATTTAAACTCAAACTATGAATTCATAAAGTGCATTATCATGTTTTGATATGAACAGCAAGGTTAAGTTGATTAAACATGCATGAAACCAGTGCAAATGGATAAATTGGATTTTTCTAATCATTTTTCATATATAATTTGTTTCATTTGGAGTTACGGTTGAATTTCTATGAATTTTAGAAGTTTTGGTTATTTTCTGGAATTTCCTGTAAAAGAATAAATCCAGAAATTACATTATTGCATCAGCATGACGTCACTGTGATGTCAGCGGTCAACAGCTGCGGTCTAGGTCAAACCTGACCAGTAGGGTCCACTGGTCAGTGACACAGTGCTGTTCAGTGTCAATGACAGGTGGGGCCTGGTCAACGGCCACGCCAGCACAGTCAACTCTGACTGGTGGGTCCCGTGTGTTTATTAACTAATCTAAACAGAAATAAAACATAGATTATTTAGAGCGTGGGGCCTAGGTGTCAGTGAGCTAGGTGGGTTGGTTAGTGGGGTCATTAGCGCTAATTAAGTGACACGTCGACTTCGCCGGAGTTCGGCCGGCGACGACCAAAACTGCGGCGGGAGCTCACCGGAGTGGCGCTACGAGCGGTTTTGGGCCAAGCCAAGGGCACCAGAGGGTTGCCCTTGCTTGCGCACATCCAAAGGAGGCACGTGGGAGGCGCGGGGTGGCCGGAGCTCGCCGGAGTGGAGGCCGCGGCGGCTGCCGGAGCTCGGGTTTGGGCGGAGCGAGGTTACGGAGCGCTAGGGGGCTGGCCGAGGGGCTATGCGGACTCTTGGGGCAGCTAGGAGCACGCTAGGCTCGTCGGACTGGCCGCAACAGCACGTCAGTGCCATGCCCGGCGTCCATGGCGGACAGCGGCGCTCGGTACGGTGGCTAGCACGACTACTGCACGGGAAACCAACGGGGAGAGAGGGGAAACGTAGGAGAGCTCACGGAGGGGCTAGCGGAGGAGACGATGAAGTCGGGGAAGCTCTGGACGCGCTGAATCGGCGGAGTCGATCTCCGGGCACCGGAGGTGAAGACGACGATGCTCCGGTCGGCTGGGGCCTCTTCTGGTCGCGTGCGTCGAGTGTGTTGCTCCACGGGGTCGTGGCAGAGCTCGGGTACGCAGAGAGGGGGCGAGGGAGTGGCTGTGGCCGTGGTGGTTGCGAGCGGCGGCAGCGGCGGCTCTCGGTGGGGAGAACAGAGGAGGGGGAGGAGCGAAGAAGAGTGAGGGAGAGAAGCAGGGAGGTGCGTGGCACCACCAGAGAAGGCCAGGGCGTCGAGGGAGGAGCGGCAAGCAGGAGGTGGCCGAGGCGCGTGTGCGCGCACGGCGGCCACACGCCCTCCTGCCCACTGGCAGGAGGTTGAAGACAGTAGGAGAGAGGAAGAGGTGGGCTGGGCTGAGCTGGGCCGGTCCTGTTGGGCCACCAGGTAAGTGGACCAGGTGAGTACTGTTCTTTTAATTTTTCTGTTCTGTTTCCCTTTTTATTTTATTTTGCCACTGTTTTCAAATTCAAAATAATTTCAAACAGTGCCAAAACATTCTAAAATATTTTATGTTACCTCTCTGGACTATTCCAAAAGTACATAAAACATTTCAAAGCATTTGAAAATATATTCATTATATATTATGAATATATCCCCAAATTCAAATAGATTATTGATTTAAATTCAGAGACCAAATAATTCCTTAAAAATATTCCAGAATTTTGGTTTGATATATAACTCTTGCCAAAATTCACAAAACTATTTTTAGGGCATTTTGGATTCACAGAATGCAATTTAAAGGGTGCTTGCCCTTCTTTTAATTAGATTTTGAGGTTTCAACAATCCTCAATTCAAGTTTCAGAAATTTAGACATGATGCAGGAGGCTCTCAAATGCAACTAATACAAGCAAAGTCTAGGGTTGTGACACTCTGTGGCGAGCTTGCTGCACTCCTCCCCCTTGGCACGCAAGGCGGTGTTGGCCTCGCCCAGCTGCTGCTGAAGAGTGGCGTTGGCCTCTGAAGAATAAAAAAGAAAAAGGACGTTAAGTCGTCAACAAAGAAGGTCGTCGGGAAGATCCGGCTCGACTGCTCAGCAATCGGCCCGAATCTCCGGGACTACAGCCCGCGGGTGCGCCAGCGCGCTCCCGCGAAGAAGAAGGAGGACTCACTCCGGCTCTCCGACAAGTCAGCAGTCCGCTTGCCTAGCTCCTCGACATTGCAGTTGAAGGCAGTGACGCGGAGGTTGTGATACTCCTGTAATAAGTATTTCAGACAAAGGTAAATATCTGGAACTCACCAGATGGAGTTCCGAGCCGCCTGCTCAGCAGCCGGCCCGAAACTCGGGGACTACACCCAGTGGGTGCGCTGGCGTGCCCCCATAGAGAAAAACAAGAAAAACAAAGTCAAAAGAAGAAAGCATACCCGGACGGCTGCTCGCGACGCCAGATGCGCCTTGGTGCAGTTCTGGATGGCGTCGCCCTCGGCTCGCAGCTTTGCCTGGACGTCCAGAAGCGCCTGGTTCAACGGGCCTGTGCCGCCTCCTCGCACACACCAATAGGCGCGACGCTCGTCGCCTCGGCATCTGGGATGGCCGAGCTGGCGGTGCCGGTCTCCAAGGGGCGTGGCGCCGAAATCGCCTTCTCAAGGCGGCGGCGCGCTGGCGAGGCGACTTGAAGGAGTAGTTCGCCACGGCCTCGTCCTCAGTCGGCGGCACCGACGGGTCTGCCGGCTGTTTACCATGCGCGCTCCCAGACGGCGGCCGAGGCGGCGGTGGCGGCACGGCCGTGTCCGACATGGAGGCCTCACCGCTTTCCCTCTCCATGATGGGGTTCTCGCCGCCGGCTTCTCCAGTCTGCCCCGTGAACTCCGGGGGCGGCGGTGCGGAGCTCAGCGGGATGACGAGCAACGCCGATTGGCGGTGTGCGGTCTCCTCAGCTTGCCGTTTTGCTGCGACGGCAGCTTCGGCCTCATCCAGCTTCTTCTGGGCGGAGGCCGCCGCCTTCTCGACCTCCGCCTTCTCCAGGCGGGCGGCTTCTTCCTCGTTGCGCTTCTCCTGCGCATTCCGCTCCGTCGCCTCCCGGAGGTCGGCGGCGGGGTCAATCCGCCGAGTAGTGGCGGATGTCTTTGCCGACCCCATGATGGAGGCAGCGGCGACCCTCTCAAAGGTAAGGGGAGCCCTGAAGCGAGGAAGGCATGTAAAAGATTTGGACAAGATTCACCAGAAGAAGACAAGGCAAAAGGTGGAAGTACTTACGCAGAGACCAGTGGCGGCTTTTTCACTTCCTTGCGGAAGCGGTTGGCCTTTGCGACAGCTTTTTCCCGCTTGGTCGCGGCGGCCGCCCCCTTGAACTTCTTCGACCGGCCGCCAAGCAAGCTCGGCCCGGCCCGGCGCTTCTTCGCACCGCCTTGACCATCCAAGCCGGCGGAGGAACTCGCGCTCGGCTGGCCGGCCCTTGGCTGGTATCGCGGGGCGACTTCCCCCTCGGCATCGTCATCAGGCCAGTCGACAAAGGTGGCCGAGGGCCTGAAGCCTCCTCCTCCTCCTCCTTCGGCGTCAGCATCCATCGCCGCCGCCCCCAAGTCAGGGTCGTCATCGTCGCTCTCCGCCCTGTCGGGGACGAACTGAGGGGCCGGACCCGCGGTGCCGGCTGAAGGCTAGATGAGGGGGTTCTGACTCGGAAAAAACAAAAAAGATCAGAAGTCGGATTCGGCTGCCAAAGAAAACAGAAGAAGAAGAGAGATGACTTACAACAGGCGGGGGGTTGGCGCGTGAGTATGGCTCCTTGCCGAACCACCAATCCGCCATGAGACTGCAGTTTGCGATGTAGTTCACCGTGTCCACCACCTCCGCGTGGGGCATGTCCTTGGAGTTCATCCGACTTGGGTCCTGATGGCCGCTCATCTGACAGATCAGATGAGGTCGGCCTTGGAGTGGGAGTACTCGGTGCGTCACGAAGGCGGCCAGCAGGTCGGCCCCGGTCAAACCTTCCGACTGCGTCAACACTCGGAGTCGCGCGACAGCGGCGGCACCAGCGGGAGTCAGCGTCTTGGCCCAGTGGGACCAGCTGGGGAGCCTTCCAGCCGGTGCGCCGGCTTCGTAAGGCGGCAGATTGACCCAGTCGCCTTCTGGGGCGACATTCTTCACATAAAAATAAGACCGCTGCCACATCTTCACCGACTTAATCAGCAGAATGGTGGGGAACAGGTTGTCGGCCACAGATCTCCGCATCGCGATGAAGGCGCCGCACTGGGCCGGCACCCCGGCGACGTGCGTACCGAGCTTGGACTGGAAGACTCCCCCCATAGCTCAATGGTGGGGAGAACGCCGAGGAAGCCTTCGCACAAGGTTGCGAAGGCAGCCAGCAACACCACCGTGTTCGGAGTAAGGTGGTGCGGCTGGAGCCCGTGGAACTCCAAGAAGGAGTGGAAGAAACCGCTCGCCGGCAGCCCTAGGCCGCGCATGAGGTGCGAGCGGAATATGACCCACTCGCCCTCCTCCGGCACCGGCAATACTTCCCTCACTGATGCGGGGCGGACCCGCACTAGGTTCTCGCCAGGGAGGCGATGCGTCTTGCGAAGGAACTCAATGTGGTCGTCGTCCACCTCGGAGCCGTCCCACACGCCAGAGCGCATGGCAGGAGGCGCGGCGGCGGAGGAATAGCTCATCGCTGCGGGCGTGGCGTGGTTCGGTGCGGCGGCGGCAAGAGGAAGAAGAAGCAAGAGGGAGTGAGGAAGATGTGCGCGCGTGCTTCGCCGCTCCCCCTCCTCCCGCCTACTTATAGGCTCGTGGGCTGAGAAGCCGATGGGGCGGACGTGGGATTAACTGCGCCCGGGACCCCACGCCCCCAATGATTTACCACGCGAAGTTACTGCGCGCAGTTACGACGTAGGAACCCCAACCGTCCGCACGGCCACAACAGATCCGTTCGCATGCCGAGGCGCGGTAGTGGCGGGTCCCGCCTGACAGCCTGTCCTGTCGCGCGCGTGGGTGGGCAGACTGACCCTGCCACGTGGCACCACGCGACGGGTCTGCAACGGGCGGCTGCCTGGAAGCTTATCGGGCACGCTGCCTGGAACCCGCAAGGACTTTCAAACTCCTTTAGGGGCAAGACGGCCTTCTGCGAGTGCAGCTCCAGCTAGTCGGCCTAGAAGAAGATGGCGAGCAAAGCCCTGATCCCACCATCGAAAGGATGAAACTGTTGAGGCTCCTCGACATGTCACCCGTGGCGCCTCACCAGCTTCGGGGACTACTGTCGGAGTAATGGGCCACGGATAGGCTAACCGAAGCCCCCGAACCTTTCAAGACATCGGGGCAGGCTGCGCCCCTCAAGACCCCAAGATGAAGAGCCGCTTTATTGAGAGTCGGCGGCGAGGCCATCGACTGCCCCTCACGGCCGAGTCCCGGGGACGACTTCGAGATAAGCCGACTCCTGACTGGCGGTTTCCTGAGAAGCCGACTATGGGGAGTCGGCCCGCGACTCCGACCACCACCTGCCTTCGCAGTAATGGACGAGACGGGGTATGGCCACCGCGCGGCCCATCCCTACCCCGTTTACGAAGGGCAGGCATGGCCATAGTGCGCCGTACCAACGGAGATCTTCATCCGGCGCGGCACTGTTGCCATGCCAGCCCTAACATCGGCCCCCATGGGCGGAGCCCTGTGCCCACGACGGCCTGTCTGTACGACCCAGAGACGGCGGTGTCACGCCCAAGATGCGACCCTATCCTAAAGGAACTCGAAGGTCCCACCAAGGATAGAAGCGCATCTTGAAGACGCTTTTGCAAGGTGGATATCATTACATCAACATTACATAATAGATGGGGATACATACAAAAGGCATACAATGCCACACGAATACAACATCATCTTACATAAGAGCACCATCCGACTACGGATGAAACACAAACAGAAACTCAAACAACATCCACCCTGCTAGCCCAGGCTGCCGACCTGGAACCTATCCCCTGATCGAAGAAGCAGAAGAAGAACTCAACGCACGCAAGCATCGCTCTCGCGTCAAGATCATCGCATAACCTGTACCTGCAATTGTTGTTGTAGTAATCCGTGAGCCACGAGGACTCAGCAATCCCATTACCATGGGTATCAAGACTAGCAAAGCTTAATGGGAAAGGAAGGGGTAAAGTGGTGAGGTTGCAGCAGCGACTAAGCAATGTATGGTGGCTAACATACGCAAATGAGAGCGAGAAGAGAGCAAGCGGAACGGTCGTGAAGCTAGCAATGATCAAGAAGTGATCCTGAACTCCTACTTACGTCAATCATAACACAGAAACCGTGTTCACTTCCCGGACTCCGCCGAGAAGAGACCATCACGGCTACACACGCGGTTGATGCATTTTAATTCGGATCTGGTGTCAAGTTATCTACAACCAGACATTAACAAATTCCCATCTGCCACATAACCGCGGGCACGGCTCTCGAAAGTTTAAACCCTGCAGGGGTGTCCCAACTTAGCCCATGATAAGCTCTCGCGATCAACGAAGGATATTCCTTCTCCCAGGAAGACCCGATCAGTCTCGGAATCCCAATTTACAAGACATTTCGACAATGGTAAAACAAGACCAGCAAAGCCGCCCGATGCACCGACAATCCCGATAGGAGCTGCACATATCTCGTTCTCAGGGCAACACCGGATAAGTCAAGCTACGAGTAAAACCAGACCTCGAGTTTCCCCGAGGTGGCCCCGCAGGCTGCTCGGTTCGGACCAACACTTAGACAAGCACTGGCCCGGGGGGGCTAAAATAAAGATGACCCTTGGGTTGGCCGACCCAAGGGAAGGGTATAGGTGGTGGTGAGGCAAATGGTAAAACCAAGGTTGGGCCTTGCTGGACAAGTGTTATTCAAAGCGAACCGTCAGGGGGGTCCCATAAATCACCCGACCGTGTTAGGAACGCAAAATCCGGGAACATAACACCGGTATGACGGAAACTAGGGCGGCAAGAGTGGAACAAAACACCAGGCATAAGGCCGAGCCTTCCACCCTTTACCAAGTGTATAGATGCATTAATAGTATAAGAGATATTGTGATATCCCAACATAACCCTGTCCATCATGGAGCAATCTTCAACTTCACCTGCAACTAGCAACGCTATAAGAGGGGCTGAGCAAAAGCGGTAACATAGCCAAACAACGGTTTGCTAGGAAGGGTGTCAAAGGTTAGAGGTTCATGGCAATTTGGGAGGCTTGAAGACCAAATGATAGGTAACGCAGCATAGCGATAGAACGAAGCAACTAGCATAGCAATGATAGTAGTGAGATCCAGGGTAGCGGTCATCTTGCCTGAAATCCCGCTAGGAAGAAGAACGAGTCCATGAAGAAGACGAACCAACGTAGTTGAATGAATCCTCACGAACGCAACGTTACCAGAACTAAGAAGCAACACCGGAAAGAAACAAACGACATGGTAAATGCACAAGCATAAACATGGCATGATGCACAAACAAGTAAGATGCATGTCCGGTTTAATGAGGCATGGCATGGCAAAGTGCAACAAACAATACTGCAAGTTAAGTGGAGCTCAATATGCAGCGAGTTGCATATTGACGAAACACCACATCAATTATTTAGTTCTCTCTTGTTTATGCACCCAACAATATTAAATGTTGTTAAACATGGCAAGAGGTGAAGCATAAGTAAAGTAACTATTTAGGCAAGTTTAAATGAGGCCGGAACAACAAACAACATTTCCGGAAAATCCTCACGTGCAAAAAATGAATTTGTTACTGTTCTGCCCTAAAACATATTTTATTGTTGTTAAACAGGAAAATAAAGTGCACCATGTTAAACTAGGCATTTTTCCACCCCATTTACATATAAAGTTTATTTAAAACCGAGCTACGGTTATTTAGTTATGAAATAAATCATTTTAGCATGGCATAGGAGCAAATTAATGTAAACAACATTTTAAACATTTCAAACATGGATGAAAGTGGTATAATGTGAAACTAGATGAAATTCTAAGCATTTTACATGTATAAATTATTTTAATCCAATGCACGGTTTAAGAGTTATTATTGATGCATGAACATTAAGGGGTTTTCTGAAAAACTGGCAATCTCTGAATAATAGACAAAATCGCAGACGGTAAAAAAATACACATGGGCTGAATCTGGAGCACTGTTGGGCTGAACAGAGAGGAGGGGCTGTGTGGTGGCTCACATTGGGCCTAAAGGCCGAGGTAGAGGAGAGCTGGGGATGGGTGCGACCCAGCCGCGAGGTGAGGAGGCGCTGGGCCTGATGCGCGCTTGCGGCCCAGGAGGCTGGCCACGCTGGCGCGGTCTAGGACGGGGTCAACGCCAGGCGAGGCGCTCGTCTCCTCGTTCGTTACTGAAGAACAGAGGCAGCTGCAGGTTCAGGGCGCAGAGGAACAGCGGCGAGGGACTTGGCGCGGGGGTCGTCTGGTTCCTGTCCCTGACGAAGAGAGATAGAGAGAGGTGAGACAGAGAGAGGGAAAGGAAGAGAGGGCGCGAGGGAGGCCCGGCGGCATGACCTGGAGGTGCCGGAGCTCCAGGCGGAGAAGGCGGGGCATGGGGCTCCAGCTGGGCATCCATGGCGATGCAGCGGACGGGGATGGCCTGCAGACGGCGGACCGAAGGAGGTCGTCGCCTGCGACGGTGCGAGGGGACGAGGCCGAGCGCTCCTGCTCAGGACCTCGAGCAGCTTCACGACAAAGAAGAGGGAGCAGGGCAGGGGAGCTCGAGCAGATCCGGCGGGTGGCGCTGCTCGGAGGTTACCGGACGAAGCAGGACGACGACGGCGGCGACATGGAGCTTGAGCGAGCTCCTGCTCGTTCCTGGGAAGGTGAGAGAGAGAGGGCCACCATGCGAGAGAGAGAGAGAGAGCGGGGAAACAAAACAGGAGGAGACGAGCGGGACGAGGCCGGCGGCATGACCTGCTGCTACTGTTGCAGCCGGCGGCGTGCTGGAGAGGATCTCCAACGAGGTGGTGCAGGCGAGGGAGCGGCTTGGAGGAAGAGCTGCTGGTCTCAGGCGCTGTCGAGGTGGTTGGGGATCGAACAGGGAGGAGAGCCGCTCGGGAAGCACGGGAGCACGGCGATGAGGGTCGGCGTGGAGTGGATCGAGGGGGGCTGCTGGCATCTGGATCAAGGAGGAGCAATGGAGAGCGATGGTTGGTGTGCTGGATCGGGAGGGGATCCCGAGGAAGAGGGGCTGGAGGAGTGGCGGCGGCGCGAGGATGGATGGGACATGATCCCTAGATCCTAGGGTTGGACCTATATATATAGCAAATTGTTTAGGTTAGGGGTACCTAGTCCCTCCGATCGAAATCAAACGGCCGAGAATAAATAGGTATGGAAGTCCAAATAAAAAAACGGAGATGGTTTTATAGATGTTTGGGGATGATCCGGACCCAACGGCGATGACTGTCCAGGTCGGGTTCGAGGGAGTTTCGGACACGCGCGCGAGGGGGCTGCGAGCTGGCAAGAGAGGTTAGGTGGTCGTACAAGAGGGAAACGAAAACATGGTTGGTCTCGGGACGGTCAACAAAAGCAAGGGGGGACGCGGCAACTACGAGCGGATGCAAGTTAAAAAAACAATGATGGCAGCGAGTGCCGATGCAATGCAAATGATGTGATGATGAAATGCATGACATGAATAAAATGCAAAACAAAAGACAAAAACCCAACCACGAAGGAAATAAAATAACACATCTCCGGAAAAGGCAAGAGTTGGAGTTA
This sequence comes from Triticum dicoccoides, assembly GCF_002162155.2. Lineage (NCBI taxonomy): Eukaryota > Viridiplantae > Streptophyta > Magnoliopsida > Poales > Poaceae > Triticum > Triticum dicoccoides. Next base: position 423,588,517 of record NC_041393.1, on the reverse strand, counting down.
CGAATATGGAAAGTTGTATCCGGGGTGTTACATGCGGGTCCCACTAGTCGGCGGGAGAACAGAAGACGGCGAGAGCGCCACAAGATGGACCCGTTGGGAGTCGGCCCCAGGAGTCGGCTAGCCCCTCCCACGGGCCCCACACACCATTAACCAGACAAGACGGGGAATGGCGACAGTGATCGCCCGACAGGCGGCGACACTATTGCCATGACCCCATGACAAGGCCAGTGTCATTAGAAGCACGGCTACAGTAATCTGCAGCCGGCAAGACCCGCGAATGGCGGACACGGCCTGTCGGCTCCGTACCAGGCCAGTCGGCTGGACCCACCAGTCGGCGGGCCCCACCAGTCGGCGGAGAAGACGGCGGCCTGAGAGACAAACGGCTGGGACCCGCGCCCAGCCGGATTACCATTGTACCCCTGGGGGGGTAGGCCTATATAAACCCCCCAGGGCACCCATGCAAAGGGTTCGAATCCATTAGCACTAGACTAGAGCATATAGGTAGGAGGGAGCTAGAATTGTCTTCTCCTACCTCCAGGAAACAGCTCAAGGAGCAACCTTGTACTCACTTTGCCATAGTGATCATGCGGAGACCCCGCAGAGCAGCAATAGGGGTGTTATCTCCACGGAGAGCCCTGAAGCTGGGTAAGATCCGCCGGCGTGCATGTCTTCGCCTCATCCCGTTTCCAGGCACCGGCGACGTTCTACTCGCCCCCACCATGATAAGCCATCCCTTGGCATATGTCGCACCCAACCCCCGACAATTACATCGAATAGATCTCCAAGAACATCGAGGAGAACATGGTATTGAGAATCAAAGAGAGAGAAGAAGCCATCTAGCTACTAGCTATGGACCCGTAGGTGTGTGGTAAACTACTCACGCTTCATCGGAAGGGCAATGGTGTTGATGTAGAAGCCCTCCGTGATCGAATCCCCCTTCGATAGGACGCAGGAAAAGGTCCCTAGATGGGATCTCATGGGTACAGAAGGTTGCAGCGGGGCAAAAGTGTTTTAGTGGCTCCCCTTGATGGTTTTGGGGTATAAGAGTATATATGGGCGAAAGAATTAGGTCAGGAGACCCACGAGGGGCCCATAAGATAGGGGGCACGCCCTACCCCCCGGGCGCGCCCTCCACCCTTGTGGCCACCTCGTGGCTCCTCCGACTTCATCTCCAAGTCTCCTGGTTTGGTTATGGTCCAAGAAAGATCATCGCGAAAGTTTTATTCCGTTTGAACACCGTTTGGTATTCCTTTTCTACGGAACTCAAAAACAGGCAAAACAAAAAATGGCACTGGGCTCTAGGTTACTAGCTTAGCCCCAAGAATAATATAAAATAGCATATTAATGCATATAAAACATCCAAAACAGATAATATAATAGCATGGAACAATGAAAAAATATAGATACGTTGGAGACGTATCAAGCATTCCCAAGTTAATTCCTGCTCGTCCTCGAGTAGGTAAATGATAAAAACAGAATTTTTGATGCGGAATGCTTCCTAACATATTTATGAATGTAATCTTCTTTATTGTGGCATGAATGTTCAGATCCGTAAGATTCAAAACAAAACTTTAATATTGACATAAAAACAATAATACTTCAAGCATACTAATAAAGCAATCATGTCTTCTCAAAATAACATGGCCAAAGAAAGCTATCCCTAGAAAATCATATAGTCTGGCTATGCTCCATCTTTATCACACAAAATATTTAAATCATGCACAACCCCGATGACAAGCCAAGCAATTGTTTCATACTTTTGATGTTCTCAAACTTTTTCAACTTTCACGCAGTACATGAGCGTGAGCGATGGATATAGCACTATGGTGGAAGAGAATATGGTGGTTGTGGAGAAGACAAAAAGAGTGAGATAGTCTCACATCAACTAGGTGTATCAACGGGCTATGGAGATGCCCGTCAATAGATATCAATGTGAGTGAGTAGGGATTGCCATGCAACGAATGCACTAGAGCTATAAGTGTATGAAAGCTCAAAAATAAACTAAGTGGGTGTGCATCCAACTTGCTTGCTCACGAAGACCTAGGGCATTTTGAGGAAGCCCGTCATTGGAATATACAAGCCAAGTTCTATAATTTCCCACTAGTATATGAAAGTGATATCATAGGAGACTCTCTATCATGAAGATCATGGTGCTACTTTGAAGCACAAGTGTGGAAAAAGGATAATAGCATTGCCCCTTCTCTCTTTTTCTCTCATTTTTTATTTGGGCCTTTCTCATCATTTTCTGGCCTCTTTTTTTCGTCCGGAGTCTCATCCCAACTTGTGGGGGAATCATAGCCTCCATCATCCTTTCCTCACATGGGACAATGCTCTAATAATGATGATCATCACACTTTTATTTACTTACAACTCAAGAATTACAACTCGATATTTAGAACAAGATATGACTCTATATAAATGCCTCCGGTGGTGTACCGGGCTACGCAATAAATCAAGAGTGACATGTATGAAAGAATTATGAAGCAATATGACAATGATGAAGCATGTCATAATGAACGGAATGGTGGAAAGTTGCATGACAATATATCTCGGAATGGCTATGGAAATGCCATAATAGGTTGGTATGGTGGCTGTTTTGAGGAAGGTATATGGTGGGTGTATGGTACCGGCGAAAGTGGCGCGGCACAAGAGAGGCTATCAATGGTGGAAGGGTGAGAGTGCGTATAATCCATGGTCTCAACATTAGTCATAAAGAACTCACATACTTATTGCAAAAATCTATTAGTTATCAAAATGAAGTACTACACGCATGCTCCTAGGGGGATAGATTGGTAGGAAAAGACCATCGCTCGTCCCCGACCGCCACTCATAAGGAATACAATAAAAAAAAATCATGCTCCGACTTCATCACATAACGGTTCACCAGACGTGCATGCTACGGGAATCACAAAAATTAACACAAGTATCTCTCAAATTCACAACTACTCACTAGCATGACTCTAATATCACCATCTTCATATCTCAAAACAATCATAAAGAATCAAACTTCTCATAATATTAAATGCACTTTATATGAAAGTTTTTATTATATCCATCTTGGATGCCTATCATATTAGTACTAAATTTATAACCAAAGCAAATTACCATGCTGTTATAAATACTCTCAAAATAAGCTAAGTGAATCATGAGAGTTCATCAATTTCTATAAAACAAAACCACCGCCGTGCTCTAAAAAGATATAAGTGAAGCACTAGAGAAAAATTGCATAGCTCAAAAGATATAAGTGAAGCACATAAAGTATTCTAATGAATCATGATTCATGCCTGTCTCTATCAAAAGGTGTGTACAGCAAGGATGATCGTGGCACACTAAAAATCAAATACTCAAATCATAAAAGACGCTCCAAGCAAAATACATATCATGTGGTGAATAAAAATATAGCCTCAAGTAAAGTTACCGATAGACGAGGACGAAAGAGGGGATGCCATCCGGGGTATCCCCAAGCTTAGGCTCTTGGTTGTCCTTGAATATTACCTTGGGGGTGCCTGGGCATCCCCAAGCTTAAGCTCTTGCCACTCCTTATTCCATAGTCCATCAAATCCTTACCTAAAACATGAAAACTTCACAACACAAAACTCAATAGAAAATCTTATAAGCTCCTTTAGTATAAGAAAATAAATCCCCACTTTAAGGTACTATTGCAAACTCATTCTTTATGTATATTGGTGTAATATCTAATGTATTCCAACTTTTCCGTGGTTCATACCCCCCGATACTACCCATAGATTCATTAAAATAAGAAAACAACGCATAAAAAACAAAATCTATCAAAAACATAACAATTTGTAGTAATATTAACTATCGTAACTCCAATTTTTTTGAAAAATTAGGACAATCTGAGCAATTTTTGCACCAATCCATAGCAAAAAGAATCAGATCAAAAGCACATTTAAATAAAATCCTGGAAATTATTTACTGGGAGCAAAAGTTTCTATTTTTCAGCAAGATCAACACAACTATCACCGTAAGCTATCCTAGAGATTTAACTTGGCACAAACACTAATTAAAATAAAAAAACCACATCTAACCAGAGGCTAGATGGATTATTTATTACTAAACAAGAATAAAAACATAGAAAAAAATAAATTGGGTTGCCACCCAACAAGCGCTATTGTTTAACGCCCTTAGCTAGGTATAAAACACTAATAAATCTAGGTATTGTCATCTTTGGTATGCAATCCATAAGTGGCTCTCATTATAGATTCATATGGCAATTTAAATTTCTTTCTAGGAATGTGTTCCATGTCCTTCCTTAACGGAAACTGGAATCTAATGTTTCCTTCTTTCATATCAATAATTGCACCAATCGTTCTAAGGAATGGTCTACCAAGAATAATAAGACGTGTAGGATTGCAATCTGTATCAAGAACAATGAAATATACGGGCACATAATTCCTATTTGCAACAATAAGAACATCATTAATCCTTCTCATAGGTTTCTTAATAGTGGAATCTGCAAGATGCAAATTTAAAGAACAATCATCAAATTCACGGAAACCTAACACATCACATAATTTTTTTGGAATCGTGGAAATGCTAGCACCCAAATCACACAAAGCATGGCACTCATAATCTTTAATCTTAATCTTAATAGTAGGTTCCCACCCATCATAAAGTTTTCTAGGGACAAAAACTTCAAAATCAAGCTTTTCTTCAAAAGATTGCATCATAGCATCAATGATATATTTAGTAAAACCTTTGTTTTGATTATAAGCATGAGGAAAATTCAACATGGATTGCAACAAGGAAATACAATCTATTAAAGAATAGTTATCGTAATTAAATTCATTGAAATCCAAAAAGAGTGGGTTCATTACTACTTAAAGTCTTGACCTCTCCAATCCCACTTTTATCAATCTTTGCATCTAGATCTAAAAACTCCGAATAATTGGGACGCCTTTTAACTAAAGTTGACTCATCTCCAGTCCCATCTTTATCAAGATTTATATTGGAAAACAAAGATTCAATAGGAGTCACATCAATCACTTTAAGATCTTTATTATTATTTAAAGCCTCAGGTTTAGTGGCCATCTTATTTACTAAGGTAGCTTTTTTATTAGAAATTTGGCGTGCTAAATTTTCAAGATGTGCAAACTGAGACTTCAAACCATAAAATTCCTTAGACATATCATCGAGCTCTTTATTCATATACTCAGTGAATTTTTTTTGCTCTTTAAGCTTGTTTCTAAAGAAACTATTATGCTCAAATTGTAAAGACATAAAGTTTCTAACATTATTTTCAATTTATTCCAACCTCCTAAGATGAGGATCAACGCTTTTTGGTTGTTCCACAAAAGAAAACAAACACACCAACAGACAAGCACACAAAAAGCAAGTGAAGAAGACGAACGGAAGAGGGGTGAAGAAAAGGCAAATCTTTTCAAAAATCATTTTAGAAGTGGGGGAGAGGAAAACGAGAGGAGAATGGCGAATAATATAATGCAAGAGATGAGAGTTTATGATGGGTACTTGGTATGGCTTGACTTTGCATAGATCTCCCTGGCAATGACGCCAAAAATTCTTCCAGTTACCTCTTGAGCTTGCGTTGGTTTTTCCCTTGAAGAGGAAAGGGTGATGTAGCAAAGTAGAGTAAGCATTTCCCTCAGTTTGAGAACCAAGGTATCAATCTAGTAGGAGACAACACACAAGTCACCAAATACTTGCACAAACAAACAAACAAACTTGCACCCAACACGATAAAGGGGTTGTCAATCCCTTCACGGTTACTTGCAAAAGTGAGATCTGATAGAGATAGATAAATGGTAAAGTAAATATTTTTGGGTATTTTTGGTTTATAGATCGGAAAGTAAATATTGCAAAATAGTAGATCAGAAACAAATATGATGGAAAAGAGACTTAATATGATGGAAAAGAGACCCATGGGCCATAGGTTTCACTAGTGGCTTCTCTCAAGATAGCAAATAATACGGTGGGTGAACAAATTACTGCCGGACAACTAATAGAAGAGCACATATTTATGACGATATCTAAGGCAACGATCATGAACATATGCATCATGTCCGTGTCAAGTAGACCGACTCCTGCCTGCATCTACTACTATTACTCCACACATCGATCGCTATCCATCATGCATCTAGAGTATTAAGTTCATAAAAACAGAGTAACGCATTAAGTAAGATGACATGATGTAGAGGACTTAACTCAAGCAATATGATGAAAACTCCATCTTTTTATCCTTGATGGCAAGAATACAATACGTGCCTTGTTGCCCCTACTATCATTGGGAAAGTACACCACAAGATTGAACACAAAGATAAGCACTTCTCCCATTGCAAGAAAAACCAATCTAGTAGGCCAAACTAAACCGATATTTCAAAGAGACTTGCAAAGATATCATATCATGCATAAAAGAATTCAGAGAAGATTCAAATAATATTCATAGATAATCTGATCATAAATACACAATTCATCGGATCTCGGCAAACACACCGCAAAAGAGTATTACATCAAATAGATCTCCAAGAACATCGAGGAGAACATGGTATTGAGAATCAAAAAGAGAGAAGAAGCCATCTAACTACTAGCTATGGACCTGTAGGTCTGTGGTCAATTACTCACGCTTCATCGGAAGGGCAATGGTGTGGATGTAGAATCCCTCCATGATCGAATCCCCCTCTAGCAGGACGCCAGAAAGGGTCCCTAGATGGGATCTCATAAGTACAAAAGGGTGCGGCAGTGGAAAAGTGTTTTCGTGGCTCCCCCTGATGGTTTTGGGGTATAAGAGTATATATGGGCGAAACAATTTGGTTAGGAGACCCACGAGGGGCCGACAAGATAGGGGGCGCGCCCTCCACCCTTGTGGTCGCCTCGTGGCTCCTCCGACTTTGTCTCCAAGTCTCCTGGTTTGCTTCTAGTCCAAGAAAGATCATCGCGAAAGTTTTATTCCATTTGGACTTCGTTTGTTATTCCTTTTCTACCAAACTCAAAAACAGGCAAAAACAGAAACTGGCACTGGGTTCTAGGTTAATAGGTTAGTCACAAAAATAATATAAAATAGCATATTAATGCATATAAAACATCCAAAACAGATAATATTATAGCATGGAACAATAAAAAATTATAGATACGTTGGAGATGTATCAATGCCCCGGAAGGCATCCCCTCTTTCGTCTCCAACATTATCGGTAATCTCACTTGGAGCTATATTTTCATTTGTCACATGATGTGAGTTTTCCTTGGAGCTTCATTTTATTTGGCTAGAATTTGCTTGCTGTTATTTAAAATGATGTTTTGCATCTTTTATTTCAATAAAAGTGGCAAGGATAGCCTTTACCATGCTTATTTTAAAAGTCTACATGTTGCTGTTTCAAAACGGAAAGTTTATCGCTGTTGCAAAAATTCCCGAGAAAAGCCAGAATGTGAGAAAATGTTGAAACTTTTTGCATAGTAAGATATAATAAATTTTATACAGTGTGGTAATTTTTCAGAATTGTTGGAGTTAGGGAAGTATGATGAATCTTGCATTCTTTTTAGACTATACTGTTTTGGCAGATTGTTGTTATGGTTGCATTGTTTGAATATGTTTTCTTGTTTAATGATTCTATTTGAGGATAGGAGTATTAAATATGCAGAGGCATTTAGTATGCAATGTCAAATAATATTTTTAGTGATTTTCTACAGTAGAGAATGATAAGGTTTTGCATTGATTTACACTAACTTATCTCTCGAGTTCTTGTTGAGTTTTGCGTGGATGAAGTTTTTGAGATTTAGGGAAACCATGAATTAAGGAGCAAAAGCTCAAGCTTGGGGATGCCCAAGGCATCCCAAGCTAATACTCCTAGAAGTCTCAAGCATCTAAGCTTGGGGAGGCCCCGGTAGGCATCCCAAATTTCTTTTTCAACAATTATCGGTTAGTATTGGTTGAGCCTGATTTTTTTGCTTCTTCACATGATGTGTGATATCCTTGGAATGTCATTTTTTGCTTGCTGTTTATATAAAATACTTAGGTTTGAAAGTTTTAAATAAGAGAGAATCCACAATTGGCTACCCATTTTCTTAACTACGCGCTTGATCTTCACTTATATCTTTTTGGAGTAGCTTGTCATTTACTCTTATGCTTCACTTATATCCTATGAGTAAATTGTTGAATGAATTGAATATCATGAAGTTGAAATTGTATGTTCATATCATGCCTAGTGGTAGCTTCACATTGGGTTTAGATAGTGAAATCTTTTGAAGCTTGACAATCACAATATTGGTCATACAAGCAATTCATGAATGATTAGTAGAAGGAAGAGAACTTTCACATGCAAATACACTATCTTGGAAATCTTTTGTGATTGTGAGCCCCCATAAAAATATTATATGCCAAAATTGTTGATGTTGGACAAGGAAGACAACGTAATGATTTATGTTTGTTCATATTCACATAGAAGTTATATTGTCATAGATCCTTCAACATGTGGTGCTTGCCCCCCATCTTTGCTAGCCAAAAATTCCGCACCAATTAGAGATACTACTTGCGCATCCAAAAACCTTAAACCCAAACCTTATTCTCAAGAGTCCACCATACCTACCTAAGGATTGAGTAAGATCCTTAAAGTAAGTTGTCATCGGTGCAATAAGGCAATATAGATTGCTTCAAAAAGGGAAAATTGAGCGTTGTACGAACTTGTGATGGCAAAGAATAAAAGCGACAGACTACATAATAAAGGTTGCTATCATAAGGGGCAATATAACGTGATGTTCACTTGCACTAAGGGATTGATCATACAAACAAAAAGTGCATGGAAACCTCTAATTCCATATACGAAGGGCCTACCTTTTAATTTTGTTTATTTACTTCCATCCAAGTGTCAAAGTTTTTCTCTCTATTCCTTTTTATTTTTCTCCTTTGGCAAGCATCATGTGGTGAGGAATGATCTAGGCACATATATCCAATTGGATATGGTTAGCATGAGTTATTATTGTTGACATCACCCTTGAGGTGAATACGTTGGGAGGCAAAATTGTAAGCCCCTATCGTTCTGTGTGTCCGGTTGAAAGGTTTTGCTCATGTGTATGAGGTAAGTGTTAGCAATCATAGAAGACTATATGATGGTTGAGTATGTGGAGCTCTTACTTAGACTCTGTTGAATAATTTGAATTGTGATTGTTTGGTGACAGAATATAGATTGTTGAGTTTCAAGAGAATTTATTATTTGAACCTTAACATGTGAATTGGTTGCTACTTTGTCATGATGAGTTTTATGAGAAAGAGTTGCTGTTATGATGCTAGGGAAAGTGATAGAAATTATCATTGATCAAACTTATGCACTTTGCTAGCATTCACACTTGATAAATTATTTATTTTATCATTTACCAACTCAAGTACGAGTAGGAATTAAGCTTGGAGATGCTGATACATCTCCAATGTATCTATAATTTATGAAGTATTCATGCTGTTATATTATCATTCTTGGATGTTTTACGATCATTTTATAGAAACTTTATATCATTTTTTGGGACTAACCTATTAACCTAGTGCCCAGTGCCAGTTGTTGTATTTTGCTTGTTTTCTACATCACAGGAAATCAATATCAAACGGAGTCCAAACACCATGAAACCTTTTATGGATTTTTTATGGACCAGAAGACATCCAATGGGCCAGAGCAGCACCTGGGGGGTGTCCCGAGGGGGGCACAACCCACCAGGGCACGCCTGGGCCCCCAGGCGCGCCCTGGTGGGTTGTGCCCACCTCGGTGGCCTCCCGGACCCCCTCTTCGCCCTATAAATCGTCAAATATTCCAAAAGCCCTTGCGGAGACCCTATATCGGAAGTTCCGCCCCCGCAAACCTCTGTAGCCACCAAAAACAAATCGAGATCCTGTTTTGGCACCCTACCGGAGGGAGAGATCATCACCGGTGGCCATCTTCATCATCCCGGCGACCACCACGATGAGGAGGGAGTAGTCCACCCTCAGGGTTGAGGGTTCGTACCATTAGCTATATGCTTTATCTCTCTCTCTCTCTCTCGTGATCTTGAAATGTTATGATCTTGATGTATCATGGGCTTTGTTAACATAGATGGATCATATGATGTTTCTCCCCTCTCTACTCTTGTTGTGATGAATTGAATCTTTACCCTTTGAAGTTTTGTCTTGTCGAAATGAATGTTCAGATATGAGAACACATGATGTATGTATTGCGGTATGAATACTTGAGGTGACAATGGGGTATCATATTGATTCACTTGATGTATGTTATGGCACTCAACTTGCGGATTCCCGGGGTGACATTGGGGTAATCTATGTGTCGGGGAAACGACACCTATGGGATTATGGGAATGCCTTCTACGGTTGGCGGGGAGAGAGCTGCATGAAGAGCATGCCTAGTGATTAGCGCGAGGGATTTTTACCCAGGTTCGGGCCGCACTGGTGTGTAAAAACCTAGTCCTGCTTATCTGTATATTTGTGTTCTTGAGCTCTTAAACTAGCTGCGGTGCATGACCATTCCAAAAAGTCTGAATCCTCTCTCAGTATGCATTGGGCCTCCTTTTATATGGCAAAGGGGTTGCCATAGCGGCACACAGGAGGTGGAAAGTATCTACAGTGTACATACTTATTGCTGGCATCGTAGGACAAACGCATTTAATGCGCTGCCTACGTGCCCCTTCACTTTATCGGGATGGCAACAGAAGCCGTCCCGTCTGTCTCTGCCCTTCCTTGCCTTGACATGCATTCAGGCTGACGAGGCATGCAATGCTACTTTGGCTAGCTAGCTGCTGTGTTGCCGCGGTGGTAGAGCCTCCACTAAGATCTGCATGCCGCCATGCAGGTGCCTACTTAGTTGGCAAGCTAGTCGTCGTGTAGGAGTGGTGGTCAGGTGGCAAAACCTTGTCGGGTGTGGGCCTCGCCATGGCCCCGTAATCGTCCCCAGCAAGGCTTTCCGGGGGCCTCGCAGTCGTCCCCGACAAGGGTCTTGCCGCCGGTCTTCGTCTTCTGGTCCCATGTGGACCCACAAGCTATCAATCTACACAAAGATTTGCCTGCTACTATGCATGCATCCCCCAAGTCTTGTCCTTGACTATCGGCGTCCTGGATTTGGGGGTATCCAGCCCTGCTTGCCTGCGGCCCACCACGTGGCTCCATCGACGGCCTGGTATGGCCCAGCTTTAGCATCGACAACACAAGACCCTCGCGAGGGGCCAATCCTCGCGAGGCAGACGACGCCAAGACCCCCGAGGGGATCGGCCTCCTTAGGCTGGCTCCCGAGGGGCGGAGATTTCTATGCAAGGTTTACCTCATGAGGCTCAGCTGATGTGAGCCATGACAACCAAGGCCAGGCGGGCGCCAGGCGGCCACAAAGCCTAGGTTTCCTCTTCGGTGCAAAGGAGGCAAGCCGTAGGCGCGGAGTCCCGAGGAATTAGCCAAAGGTTTCCATTCTGGTGCAACAAGACCAAAACCGCCAGGACGGCAGGACGGAGGTCATCAACGAGCCCACCACAACATCATGACTAGAGGCTTTTCGCAGGTGAAGACTACTTTTGTCAGGATAAGCTATATTACTTGTCCCCTTTCAAATCCGGCCGTTGTGGGATCCCTTCCCACCAACATTTGGGAAGAGGACCAAGGCCACTATAAATAGGACTAGCCACCACCATAGAAGGGGGAGAGGTCGTACTAGCTCACACCACACCAGCTCAAGAACACCTCACCTCCTGAGGCTAGTTCATCCACTGTACTAGTTCATCCTCAGCCCTCCGAGGCAATCCACCAAAATGCTGGAGTAGGGTATTACACCGCAAGGTGGCCCGACCCAGGATAAACTGTTTTGTCTCTTTGTCTCTTCGAGCTTGATGCGCTAGGCTTAGGAGGATCGCGAGTAGGCAGGTTGGGTAGGTTGAGATCTCCGCACGCACCCTAGAGTTTGAACCTCTCAAGGGTTTGCGGATGCCTTAATCCAACATTGACGCTGTCGATGGTGTCAAAGCTCTCAACCTCAAGGGTGATGATCTTGCTGGCGCTTCGCAGGTCACCCCGGCAAGGCTCTTGTCGGGGCCACATAGGCTGCCCCGGCAAGGACATTGCCGGGGGAGGCCCAGTCTGTCTTCTGCTCTTTGTTCATTGTCTTGAGTGTCTGTCTTGGTAGTCTTGTGTCTTGTCTCCTGCTGCCCTGCTGCAGGTGTGGCTACGACTGCCCGTGCACAAGTAAGGGGTACAGAAGTGCCCATACTTTTTTACACCGACATGACTCCCCGGGCCTGGGCCACACATAAGCGCAAGGCGTAGTTGGGCCAGGCCCAAAGTAGTGTGTGGGCATGCGTGGCAGAGACTTAACTTCCACGATCTTCTTGCCAGTTGCACTCCCCGACGATCCGCGTTGAGGGCGTGACATGGGGGCCGTGCGTGGGACGGTCGCAGCATGCCTGCATCACCTCGCAGTAAATGGTAAAGAAGCAAACTGCGCCTTCCCCATAAAAAGAGGAATCCGCAGGGGCGCTGCTCATTAATCCTCCGTGCCCTTCCCAATCTTGGAACCGCCGTTCCCCTCTTCTTCCTCGAGCGTAAACCAGAGCTTCACGCATCTGCTTGCGCCATCGTGCTTCCATCGCTTCTCGATCCCTTGCCTCTTCTCAGCCGCCATGGCGCCCAAGGCAAGCAAGGGCAAGGGAGCAGCCAAGGTTGACGAGGGGAAGGAGGTGTCGGAGAGTGAGCTGGTGAAGGTGCGGAAGAAGCACACCCTCTTTGTTTCGACGGCCGATGCACCCTCAGGGAGAAATTCAAGCCCCTGTGGGGGAGAGAGATGTCGGGGCATCCTGCCACAAAAATCATTCCTGCTCCCTTCACCAAGCCCGGGTCAGACAAATACCCCTTCTTCGTCAATTATTTCTCCTGCGGGCTCTGCCCTCCTTTCTTCGACTTCTTCAACGACATCATGCACACCTACAACTTCCATCTTTTGGATTTTACGCCGAATGCCGTGGCGTGCATGGCCTTTTTCGCCCATATCTGTGAGGGCTTCGTCGGGGTGCACCCCAACACGACGCTTTTCCGCCACTACTTTGTCCCCCGCATCCAGGCAGGGGGTGCCATCTCCGGCTGTGTCACTTGGATTCCAAGGGCTCAGAGCAAAGGCACATACCTGGAGGGTTTCACAAAGGACAAGTGGGACGAATGGCGGGGCCGGTGGTGCTGGATTGAGGAGAAGGATCCGCAAGACTTCTGCCAGGTCCGTCGGAAGCCGCCGCTCCGCGACAACGACTAGGGCGAGCTCGATGCTGACGACGGGAACCTCACAATAGCCACCACCAGGATCCATCGCCTCACCTCAACCGGGCTCACACTCAAGATGATCGAAGCTGACTTCATCCGCCGCTGCATTGCTCCCCTACATAACAAGGGGAGGTCGGCCTGGGATTACATGAACGCGGCTGACATCATGAGGCTCCGCCCTAGCCTGAATTACAACTTCATGGTGATTTAGCATGCCCACCTCTGCCAGAGGCTTTTCCAGCTCAAGGTGTACGAGACCGGCAAGGCCGAGAAGTCCGGCAAGGCCGCCAAGACCAGCAAGGTGGACAACCCATTCAAGTTGCCAGCGGGGGTGGTCCCATTAAGCAATAACTCTTGCCTGACCGCCACCATTGCCATGATGCCGGCGTTCAACGTGCACAGCCTCGACTCGACCTGGGTCAAGCCAGAAGCAGAGATAGTGTAGAAGTTCTTCGACAACTTGTCGGAGATGTATGGCTGTGCCGAGCCTCAGCTTATCTGCCCCACCACTGAGGAAGATATGGAGTACATTGCCACCTTGCCACCAGGGTGGAGGAAGCGGCACTTGTCGAGGAGGCCGGCAGCCTTGGCGCCGAGGAGGACGAGGCCGAGGAGGACGGAGAGGAGAAGAAGTTTGCCGAGTAGTTGGCGTCCACCGGGGGGCCCAGAGGCACCAGTGTTGGGGCTCCCGTTGTCGAAGAAACAACCGAGGAGGCGGCCCAGGAAGCAGCTGAGGAGGGATCTGACGCGGACGAGCCATCAGCCCCCAAGAAGAAGCGTGTCCTACGGCGGGCCAGCTCCGGCGAGCCAGTCCGATCCGGCAAGGCCACGCAGCGGCAAGAGGTCCAAGCGCAACCCATGGGCCAGAGAAGGCGCGCGGCCGCGGAGGCGGTGAAGAAAGTCGCGGCGGCAAAGAGGACTACGGTCGTGGCGGCGAAGAAAGCCAAGGTTGTTTCCTCCTCCTCGTCCAAGTGGTCCAGGACACCATCTCCTCCTCCTCCCCTTGCGGACACCGTCCTAGTGGCCGACTTCGACCTCGGGTCTCCAGTCCGAAGAGGAAAAGGAGGACCGAAGAGAAAGATGAGTAAGCACTCTGTCTCCCCATTCATTCCTTGGCCTCTCATTTGGATTATCTTGTCTTGACTTGATCTTGTCTTTGTAGGGATACAGAGACGCTGGCTCAGAGGGTGGCAAAGAGAGCCAGGGCCCCAATGGACGACGAGCCCCTGGAAAGCACTTGACGTGCGCTGGGGGTGATCTTTATCAGCCCGGCGACTAGCCCCCAGCGCAGGCCCCACTCCAGCCCCCAATGTAAGTCTGTTACTCATTTCTTGCTGGCGGACATTGGAGTGTCTATCCTTATTGCTGACCTTGACGGATTCGCAGGAGGAGAGTAGCAACATGAGGAACCACTAAGGGCCACCATTGACACGCCGCCCCCATCAACCATGCCAACCAGAGGGGTGTCCCCGGCAAGAGCATCCACCAACGAGCCCATGCGCGTGGAAGAAGAGGTGGTGGGCACAGGCGCTGGAGACTTCGACCCGGCAACAGACATTGCCGGGGAGGGAAACCCTTCCTCTCCACTCGTCACTGGTAGCCGCTTGCCTCTCGCCCCTTGCCATCTTTGCCATGTGGTTTCCCTTCTTTCCTTCGTCTTGAATTTTTGTTTTGGCGCTGCCTTACTCTCCTTTTTGGTCTCCAGATCCTCCCTAATGGACCAGGCGGATGTTGATGCTGTGATCGAGGAGACCGCCAAGGATGCCAAGATGAGGCCACCAGTATTGCCGCTGAGGAGGCTGCCAAGGGGCCTGTTGGAGAGGCTGGCAAGGCCGTTGCTGAGGAGGCCACCAAGGAGCCTGCCGGGGAGGCTGGCAAGGCCGCTGCCGAGGAGGCCACCACGGGGCCTGCCGGGGAGGCCAGCAAGGCCGCTGCCAAGGAGGCCACCATGGGGCCTGCTGGGGAGGCCGGCAAGGCCGCTGCCAAGGAGGCCACCATGGGGCCTGCCGGGGAGGCCGGCAAGGCCGCCACTGCAAAGGCCACCAAGGAGCCTACCGGGGAGGAGGTGGTCGATGACCAACCCTCTTCCTCCTTAGCCCCTGCCCCGACCAGGTATTTGAAGGTGGGCGATGATCTTTTCGTTAGCCTCCCAGGGACGGCAAGTACCAGCCGAAGGGGAGGTGTTTGACGACGAGGTTCTCACCGCTGCCGGGCTCCAGGTTGTTGATGAACCGAGCACCAGCAACAACAACACCAAGGATGATCAGCTCCTCCAGGCCATGAGTGCCAACTTCCAGAAGCTCCAGGCGCTCTATTGCGCCCGCCAAGACAAGGTGGACTCCAGGATGGCAGCCGTGGACAAGGAAGAGGCAGACTCTCAGGAGCGCATCGCTCAAATGCAAGTCTGGTTCGCTCAAGCCCAGCAGGATTTGAAGCCCACCCAATATCAGCTGGACGAGCGCTAGTGAGAGCTCCTCCTGAAGCAGACTAACTTTGACAAGGCCCAAGAGGTGGTGAAGGCAAAGGCCTCCAATGAAAAATCTGCTCAGACACAACACTGCATCCTGCTTAATGCCCAAGAAGAGGACTTGGTTGCCCGTGAAGCGGCGCACGCCGCCACGCTTCGCACCAAGGACGAAGAAGTTGAAAGGCTTGTCGTGCAACAGACCCAGGAGCTGAAGCAGGAGCACAAAGAAGCACTTGATGCTCTAACCCTAGACCATGCCAGCAAGCTGAAGGAGGCCATCGACGCGGCTGAAGCTGCAGAGGCCGCCAAGGTTGAGCTAGCCGGCAAGGTGGAGAAGCTGGAGCTGGAGCTGGAGGAGCTGAAGAAGGAGATCGCGATACTGAAGGACAACAGGGACAAGACCATCCGCAACTTGTCAGATCTACAGGTCACCATCTCCAACAAGACCAAGCTGCTCTCCGATGCCAACAACTCCATTGCTGATCTGAAGCTGAAGCTGGAGACTCTGGAGAAGACGCTTTCGGAGACCAGGGCCCTTGAAAAGACCTTAATCAAGGATCTCGTAGATGAGAGGCAGCTGCTGCAGAAGGCCGCAACCTCCCACAATGAACTTGTGGTTGACACGGAGCTCTAGACCAGCCGCCTTGTCGATGTTGTGGAGAGGCTCACCACACAGCTGTCTATCATGGGCATGCCAAGCTTCAGTTTCTCCCATGAAGTGAACGTGGTCTACAGTGCCAGGCTGACCCTGTTCTTCGAGCGTGTCCTCGATGCCCTGAAGCTGCTCCACTCCAACAAGACAATTTATCTGGCCGAGGAGGCCTGGAATCATTGACGGGGCGCCTTGACCAAGGTGCTCACCAAGGTGGTGTACTGGAACCCCAGCGTCGACTTCGCCAACGTGCTTGAGAGCTTGCCGGAGGATGCGGACCTCCAAGCGCTCGAGGAGAGCATCGAGCCCATCATCAGCTGCATCAGCGGAGTCAAGAGGCTAGAGGGCCAATGCAGGGATTAACTACTCCATTTCTTGTTGCCACTGCGAGTTCGTACCCAAGACAATTTTATCTTTATGTTAGAACGACAACAATCACTTATGTAATGTAACTTTGCCGTGCTTTAAACTGAATGCATGTTATTTCCCTGTTTGATCTCTCTTTGTATGTACTACACCCTACGCTTAGTTGGATAGGCTTGCCGACACATTAACCCTTGCCATGGGCGCTTTGAGGAGCGGATCCTTAGCGGCCTGCTTGGGGGTGTCGCTGCTAGACAAGCCACCTTGCCGTTCTTGGTGCAGCCACTTGAGCTATTGAGCGGACTCGAAACAGAACAAGGGCGCAGCCAATAGTGGCAGGATTCCATCGGTGCAGGTTTTACATACAAAAACCGAGTCCCTTCAA
This sequence comes from Triticum dicoccoides, assembly GCF_002162155.2. Lineage (NCBI taxonomy): Eukaryota > Viridiplantae > Streptophyta > Magnoliopsida > Poales > Poaceae > Triticum > Triticum dicoccoides. Next base: position 423,571,416 of record NC_041393.1, on the reverse strand, counting down.
GGAAAATAGCCTTACAAAAAGGAATATCACTCAAAGTTTTAGCGTGACTTAGCTTTTTGTTGTTGCACGGGTCGCCGTTGTGGCAGCAGGCGACGCCTCTCGCCTGGCTTCTCATATCAGGGTGGCATGGATGATCTTGATCTCCTCTGCCACTGGCGTGTGCCACGTCACCCATTCGTGCTGGCACGGGCGGAGCGGCTCCAGATGAACCGACTACTGCAATCGTCTTCTTCTTCGTAGCCATGGCGACAAAGAAACTGCTGCACTAACTGCTAGACCAGATTCTCACAACTTCTTCCCCCTACCTGGCGCACCAAAGATGTATGGGAAATGACACCTATGGGATTATGGGAATCCCTTCTATGGTTGGCGGGGAGAGAGCTGCACGAAGAGCAGGTCTAGTGATTAGCATGAGGGATTTTTACCCAGGTTCGGGCCGCACTCGTGCATAAAACCCTAGTCCTGCTTGTCTGTATATTTGTGTTCTTGAGCTCTTGAACTAGCTGCGGTGCATGTCCAGTCCAAAAAGTCTGAATCCTCTCTCAGTATGCCTTGGGACTCCTTTTATATGTCAAAGGGGTTTCCACAGCAGCACACAGGAGGTGGAAAGTATCTACAGTGTACATACTTATTGCTAGCATCGTAGGACAAATGCATTTAATGCGCTGCCTACGTGCCCCTTCACTTTATCGGGGACGGCAACAGAAGCCATCCCATACGTCGCCGCCCTTCATTGCCTTGACACGCATCCAGGCTGACGAGGCATGCAGTGCCATGCTGGCTAGCTCTATGTTGGGGCGGTAGTAGAGCCTCCACGAAGATCTGCATGCCGCCACGTAGGTGCCTGCTTAGTTAGCAAGCTGGTCGTCACGCTTGAGTGGTGGTGAGGTGGCAAAACCTTGTCGGGTGTGGGCCTGGCTGTGGCCCCGCAATCGTCCCTGGCAAGGCTTGCTGGGGGCCTCGGCAAGGGTCTTGCCGGGGGTCTTCGCCTTCTTGTCCCACATGGACCCGCAAGCTATCAATCTTCACAAAGATTTGCATGCTACTATGCATGCATCCCCAGGTCTTGGCCTTGACGATGTCGATGGTGTCAAAGCTCTCATCCTCAAGGGTGATGACCATGCTGGCGCTTCGCAGGTCACCCCGCCAAGGCTCTTGCCGGGGCGACATAGGTTGCCCCGGCAAGGACGTTGCCGGGGGAGGCCCAGTCTGTCTTTTGCTCTTTGTTCACTGTCTTGAGTGTCTGTCTTGGTAGTCTTGTGTCTTGTCTCCTGCTGCCCTGCCAAGCCCTACCGCAGGTGTGGCTACGACTACCCGTGCACAAGTAAGGGGTTCAGAAGTGCCCATACTTTTGTACACCGACACTATGCATAGGGGTTGATGCACGTTTTCATTATCTTTTCTCCGATAGAAACTTTGGGGTCTCCTTGTAGTTCTTTGTGTGGATTGAATATTATGATCATGAAGTTGTTTGATGCATATCATAGAATTAACTCACGGATACTTGTGGTGACATTGGAGTATCTAGGTGAAATTAGAGTTGGTTGATGTGTGTCATATGGTGTTATTTTAGTATGAACTCTTGGTTAGATTGATCGGAAATAATAGCTTTGTGTTACTTTAGTACTAACTCTAGGATAGATTGATCGGAAAGAATAGCTTTGAGGTGGTTTCGTATCATACAAACAATTACTATCTTTTGTTCTCCGCTAATAGGAACTCGGGAGTGATTCTTTATTGCACTTTGCAGGATAATCATATAATCCAACTATGTTAGCATTGTTGATAGATTGCACTAGTGAAAGTATGCATCCTAGGCATCATTTTCCATCATTGCAATACCGTTTGTGCTCCGTTTTACTATTTACTACCTTGCTGTTTTTTATTGTTCACACTACAAAAACTCATATCTACTATCCATACCACACTTTTATCACCATCTCTTTGCCGAACTAGTGCACCTATACAATTGTATTGGGTGTGTTGGGGACACAAGAGATTTCTTGTATTTGATTGCAGGGTTGCTTGAGAGAGACTATTTTCATCCTACGCCTCCCACGGATTGATAAACCTTAGGTCATTCACTTTGAGGCAAAATTGCTACTATCCTACAAAACTCTGCGCTTGGAGTCCCAACACGAGTCTACAAGAAGAAAGTTGCATAGTATACATCAGCGGCGGCCTCTGGGGTGGCGGGCCGCCAGGCCAAATGAGTCTGATCTGCTGGAATTGTCGCGGAGCCCGAGCCAAATGCAAGGATTCAGAGACATGGTTGATACTTGCTTGTTGACAGACTTGGGCTACCATGGTAGCTTCTGGACATACGACAAGAAGGTCTCTGGAGGTACTTATACTAGGGTTCGGCTGGACCGGGCCCTTTGCTTGGCGGAATGGCTTCAACAGTGGCCACAAGCGAAACTACATCACCTTTGAAGGAAATATGCCCTAGAGGCAATAATAAAGTTGTTATTTTATATTTCCTTTCTCAAGATAAAGGTTTATCATTCATGCTAAAATTATATTGATCCGAAACCTTTATACATGTGTGAATACATAAGCAAACACCATGTCCCTAGTGAGCCTTTACTAGACTAGCTCGTTGACCAAAGATGGTTAAGGTTTCCTAACCATTGACATGAGTTGTCATTTGATAATGGGATCACATCACTAGGAGAATGATGTGATGGACAAGACCCATTCATTAGCTTAGCATTATGATCGTTCAGTTTTATTGTTATTGCTTTCTTCATGTCAAATACAAATTCCTCTGAATATGAGATTATGCAACTCCCGGATATCGAAGGAATACCTTGTGTGCTATCAAACATCACAATGTAACTGGGTGATTATAAAGATGCTCTGCAGGTATCTCCAAAGGTGTTTGTTGGGTTGGCATATATCGAGATTAGGATTTGTCACTCTGAGTATCGGAGAGGTATCTCTGGGCCCTCTCGATAATACACATCGTAATAAGCCTTGCAAGCAAAGTGACTAATGAGTTAGTTGTGGGATGATGTATTACAAAACGAGTAAAGAGACTTGTCGGTAACGAGATTGAACTAGGTATGAAGGTACCGACGATCGGATCTCGGGGAAGTAACATACTGATAACAAGGGAATAACGTATGTTGTCATTACGGTTCAACTGATAAAGATCTTCATAGAATATGTAGGAGCCAATATGAGCATCCAGGTTCCGCTATTGGTTATTGACCGAAGAGGTGTCTTGGTCATGTCTACATAGTTCTCGAACCTGTAGGGTCCGCACGCTTAACGTTTGATGATGACTTAGTATTATATGAGTTATGTGATTTGGTGAACAAATGTTGTTCGGAGTCCCGTATGAGATCACGAACATGACGAGGAGTCCCGAAATGGTCGAGAGGTAAAGATTGATATATAGGACGATGGTATTCGGACACCAGAAGTGTTCTGGAGGGTACCGTGTACATAGGGTCATCGAAAGGGGTTCCGGGCACCCCCAACAAAGATACGGGCTTAATGGGCCAAGGGAGGGACAGACCAGCCCACAAGTGGCTGGTGCGCCCCTCCACCAGGCCGGCCAGCCATAGAGAAAGGAAAGGGGGAGGGCAAGCCCCCCCTCCTTCCCTTCCTAAAGGGAGAAAGGAAAGGGGTGCCACCTCCCCCTTCCTTCCCTGACGCCTATACAAGGAAGGGGGCGAACCAAGGCAGGAGCCCAAGTGGGATTTGGCCCCACTTGGGACGCCCCTTGGCCTCTCCCCTCTTCCTCCCACCTATATATATGAGGAGGGGGTGCCTAGCATAGACCACACATTATCTTAGCCGTGTGCGGAGCCCCCCTCCATAGTTTACGCCTCTAGTCATATTCACGCGGTGCTTACACGAAGCCCTGCAAGGATCACTTCACCATCACCGTCACATACCATCGTGCTGACGGAACTCATCTTCTTTCTCGACACCTTTGCTGGATCAAGAGGACGAGGAACGTCATTGAGCTGAACGTGTGCATAACTCAGATGTGTCGTACGTTCGGTACTTGATCGGAAGGATCTAGATGAAGTTCGACTACATCAACCACGTTGTCAAACGCTTCTGCTTTCGGTCTACAAGGGTACGTGGACACACTCTCCCCCGCTTGTTGCTATGCATCTCCTAGATAGATCTTGCGTGAGCGTAGGAATTTTTTTGAAATTGCATGCTACATTTCCCAACAGTGGTATCAGAGCCAGGTCTATGCGTAGATGATATGCACAAGTAGAATAGAAAGTGTTGTGGGCGGTGGTTGTCATACTGCTTACCACCAATGTCTTATTTTGATTTGGCGGTATTGTTGGATGAAGCGGCCCAGACCAACCTTACATGACCACGTTCATGAGACCGGTTCCACCGATAGACATGCACACTACAAAAAAATACACTTCCGTGATGATACGTGTTTGTCATAGTAGGTCGCGTTTTTTGTGATGCATGTACATCCATGACAAATTTATGACAGAATCAAGATAGTCATACCCGTGATGTCATAGAAGTGTTCGATGACATTACCAAAATTATCATCACGGAAGTGTCCACTTCCATGACGATAAATCGCGCGTCACAGAAGTGCTTTCGTCAAGGGTGACCGACACGTGGCATCCACCGTAACGGAACGCCGTTAAGCTATTGGGTCGGGTTTTTGATCCGATAACCCGTTAACAGCCCCGACCAATGGGGTTTTCCATGTGTAAAATCATCATTGGCTGGAGGAAACACGTGTCGGCTCATTGTTGGGACAAATGTCATCCACTCATTGGACAGAAGGCGCCTATGATACGTCGACATGTGGCACGACCAATCAAGTTTAAATGGGCCGGCCCAACTAAAGGCCCACAAGATTTGGCGGCCCATAATGGGCCGGCCCAGTTAAAGGCCCATGAGATTTTGCGGACTATAATGGGCTGGCCCAGCTAAAGGCCCACAAGATTTCGCGGGCCATAATAGGCCGGCCCAGGTAAAGGCCCACAAGATTTTTGTGTGCCATAATGGGTCGGCCCAGGTAAAGGCCCACAAAATTCTTGCGGATCATAATGGGCCGGCCCAGCTAAAGGCCCACGAGATTTCGCCAACATTAATGGGCCGGACCAGCTGTAGGCCCACAAGATTTTGAGGACCCTAGTAGGCCGGCCCATTAACTGGCTGCCATGTTTTGGGCCAAATGCTGGTCCATAATTGATCCGGTCCATTAATGGCATACCACGTTCCGGGCCTAGTAATGGCCCATATAAGATTCGGCCTGTTAAAAGCCTCCCACTTTCTGGGCCAAATCACGGCCCAGATCAGGTTCGGCCCTTTAAGAGGCTTTGGGCTCAATTATGGCCCATATCAGATTCGGCCCGTTGACTGGACACTATGCTTTTGGGCCCACTTGCTAAAGGCCCATTTAGTAATTCAGCCTGATATTAGTTTCGGCCTGTTAAGGGTCCATTTAACATTTCGGCCCTATATTAATTTTGGCCTGTTAAAAGCCCGTCATATAGTTGGGCCTAACTACGGTCCGGTTTGCATCCGGCCTGCTCGCAGCCGATATCTGATTGGGCCAAACAAGGACCGAGACAACTTTGGCATGTTAAAAGCCCGTGAATTGATTCGCACAATCATGGGCCAGGGTCCATTTCGGGCTGCCGCCGACCCGTGAGCTATTCGGCACGTTTCAGGCCCAGCCTACTTCTTAGCCTCCTAAAAGCCCATTGAGTTTTCTTGCGAAAAGAGGGTCGGGGGTAACTCGGCCTATTAAAGGCCCGAATCTACTAGTGGGCCAGGTTGACGGGGCCCATGATGCGGATCATACATCGTGATTGCATGACGGCCCGATTATGTACCGTAATTTTATGGTTTGGACGGTTTGCTGCGAAGACATGATATATATACAGTAAAATAACTGCAGCATCGTGAATTAGAAAAAACCTAGACTATACAATAAAGAAATTATGGCATATTACATCCATTGGGCATCAAAGTTCGCCACTATGATAATAAAGCACAAGCAGACAGCAGATTACATACACTGGGCATCAAAGATCGCCACCAGTGCAAATAAACACGCCGACAAAGTAATATACAAAACCGACAGCACTTCAATAGAGTTCAAGAAAGGTTAGCCCTGCTGGGGAGCTGCAGCGTAAGCAGCTGAGCAAGATGATGAGACTGTGCTTGTTCAACACTTATATCTTCCTCACTCTGAAAGATAAACAAGCAGACAGATGACAGGTTTTGCACATAAAAGTATCAGTGCTGACAATTCATCACATTTCTTACTGACGAATAAAGTGACACAGTTTAAAATTGCATTAACACAATATGGTATTGTTCAGGTCAAGACATGGCAGGAATTGACATTGTGAAGGAGTTGGCAGCTTCACGACACCACTGGATTATAGATCAAGAACTCATAAGTATCAATGGTTAGTGTGCTGTCAATTCATCCCATTTCAGATTGGCAAATAAAGAGGCGGTTTAAATAAGAGTAGAATGATATGACATTGTTCATAGTTAAGACATTGCAGAATATGACATTGTGCTGTAGTGGGTAGGCTTACCACACCACTGGATTACGGATGAAGAACAGAAGCATACATGCAGTGCAAAAGAAGATCACTTGCTCTGTATAGTTTAATTTACATGGTATGAAGAAGGAACTTGGTTGTACAACTGAAAACTTAAATTGAGAAGGACAAACTTTTGTTTATGAACTACATAATAAACTTTAAACATGCAATTTGATGCAAACACCAAAAATAAACAGTTGTTGCAGTCATGCCTAACCAAATATACACAACAAAGTTTGAAGGCTTGAGAAGGACAAACTTACATTACTGGTGAAGACAGGCTCTATAAAGCCCTTGTCCATGCTGATGGGGGGGCAATTCAAGAAGTTTAGCACAGAATGTTCTTCATAAGCATTGCCTTTATTCTACATTTTGTTAAGAGTAAATATAGATGTGATAATATACGAAAAAATGGAGAATATTTAAGATAAGATGAAGAGTGAAGCTACATAACCAAGTAGCTATAAATGTATGTGCAGCGATACAGGCAAAAGGCACAGCCAAGAGCAATGCACAGCTAAACTTCTTCAGTACCAACCTTATGGTAAGAGTAAATATAGATCTGATGTGCAGAAAATGGAGGGCAAAGGAAAATAAGCTGCAGAGTGATGGTACATGAACAACTACCTGTCAATATAAGTACACTGATAAAGGACAGCATGTACTTACAAGAACAATGCAGAGCTAAAAAATTCATTGGCATTGGATATATTCTACACTAATATAACCATTCATACAGATCAGATAATTTGGAGTGAACAATTGATAAACAAGCTATCATGCATACTGCTGTCACATAATGAACCAGGTATGTATGCAAGTACAGTGATACAGGACAACAGGTACTAACAAGAGCAAAGCAGCGGGTAGCATATTTGCGATATCCTATCGTTCTTTTCAAACCGGAATTCTTCTTCGAGCTGATTTCCTGCAAAAAAAATCCATAAGGCACATGCGGAAAAGTAGAAGTTCAAATTGTCATGTGATTTCATAGACAGTACCTCATCCTGGGAACGAGACCAGTGCATAACAAGGTTTTTCCATTCAATGTCTTCTAAATTTAGCACAGGAGACTTCACCGGAAATTCATTTATAGACTTGCCATCAAAGTGTGATTTCCTCAGGTAACACCGATACTGCTGCAATGCTTCCTTGAAAAGCACAAGCAAGCTTTACTCGTCATGACTATCCAGATTGACCCTCACCTAGTTACAAAAATGTAATGTAAATCATTGATGTGTTCGATCAGTAGAAAACAGGAAAATAATAACCATGAATAATAGCACTTACACATAAGTTGGACAGGAAGATGTGAAAATGGTGTTTGTCTTCACTATAATCTTCCCATGATGGGAATATATGCATGTAGTCCCTAACAACATTGAAATCATTGTCTTTTAAACTGGGAATAAATGGAATGGGGTTCCAATCTGCAGGAATTGGCCGTCTCTGCAGTTGGGATAGGTCTTCGGCCGGTGGACTTGCTGTACTTTTTGCTGGAGTGGGATTTTTCTGTGGTACGGCTGGTGCTATGGCAAATGAAATCGGTATACCTTTTGCTGGAGTGCAGGTCCTGTGTGGTGGGGCTAGTGGTGTGGCCAATGAAGTATGGGTACAGTATGCTGGAGTCGGCCCTATGTTTTGTGTCACTGGTTGTACAACCAATATAAGTGGGGCGCTGTCTGATTTCTACGGCACCACCACGTTTTTCAAGGACTTTGCTGGTGCTCCTTCAGGTTTGGTAATCAGCCTCCTCCTTTTTTATGTCTGATGCACAAGAACAACATTTGAGTGGAAAAACATGGTATGACGACAAATGGAATATGTATTGATAATGGATGGGCATAGCATCTCGAGTTATATGATGAGTAAGCTAAGCAGATGGTGGTGCAACAAAGTAGAAGAAATGCAAGACAACATATGCAAGATACGCGCAATCAATAAAACCTTGCCAAATTAGAACAGGCACCTTGATGGGTGAACAGGATAGGTCATCTGCCTTTGACTCCTCGAGATTAGAATAGTCATTAGAATGATATTCTAAACAAGAATCAACAGGTGGGGAGCGTACGAGTTTCATTGCTTCCAAAATGGCACTCAATGCCTTGGTGCCAATTTTGTAAGTCATTGCAGTGTTCCACAATATTCTTCTGATGTGCGGATTCTGATATTCACTATAATTGCGTATAATATCTGAGAACCATGAAAACATAAATAGTTGTGAGATTATCTTTGTAATGCAGATGATATTCCAATATAGGGGCGCCCCTGTAAACACTTATGTGCTATCACTGGATTCTGATGAGAGAGCTCATGTGTGCTGTAATATCGTGCGTGCATTTATATAATCTGGCACAAGTACACAAAAAAATAGGCTCCAGAAGTAAGGATAGCTGGCAGATGATAGGTTCATAATATACTGTATAGATAGTTTATTGCCAAACCATGATAACAAGAGCACACAGCAACTAGGCAGATCATAGGGTACGTAACAGGGGTACACCATAACCACGATATATAAATCGGGAAAGTGGAACTGGCTTGAAAATACGGTTTTGTATTGCCACTAGTAATTGAAAGCCTATCGATCACGTACAGGCCAGCACTATCGAACATGGTAAAGAAGTGCAAGCAGATTTTGAATAATAAAATGTTGGTTGCATAGTGCCCACACATGATGAACCAGAGCGCATTAAGAATGCAACTCCCAGCTGTCTCTCGACCATTTCAGGCGGTTGGATGAAGATCCTACGTCTCCTAACCCTTCTTCCTCCTCGACTCTAATTCTTCCCATATAGAACACCGCACGGGCCGCCAGCCGGGCCACCGGCCCCCACCACCTGTGTTCCTCCGCCACCCCCACCCCCACCCGCGTCGAGTTTTCTTCGTTCGGCGAGGCCCCACAACCACCTGAGCCCCTTGGATCGCACCGGCGAACTCCGACGAGCTCTGAAAAATCGACTGACCCAATTTTGAAATTTAGTCTACTGTGATTTAACTAGTGTGGAATATAAAAGGGGAAAACCATAAGCATTGGGAGTATACTGTTGAGAGTGCCATGGCGGATCTGAAGGTGCAAACCGGACAAAGGCAACTTCGCAACCAAGACAAGAAATTAGAGTAAAGCAGTGGCGATCTATTTTCTTGCTGCGATAAATAAGTTGAGCAGATACGAAAGAGTACCGCCTCTGGTGCGGCGCCGTGTACGCATCTGGTGAGAATTTGACGGTGCTGCGGTAGCGATGGCTGTCAGCGGCATGGAAGCAGATCTAGGAGGGTAGATGGTGGCGACGGGGCGCGGTGGACGAGACGGTCGTAGGAGCGGCGCCGGCAAGGTGGACGACGGTGGGGATGAAGCGAGAGGACGGGATGCAAGGATCCCGGTCCAAAGGCGTGGATGAGAGAGGTCGATCTCTTGTAATGGACGGCGGCATCGGGGTATCAGCTCCGGCATGGTGGAGGAGGACGGCGGTGGATGGGGTGGCGGATGGTGGTGGACGGAGGAGGGTGGGGTGGAGAGGGTGTTTTGGCGCCCATGGAGTACGAATGGGGAAAAGGGAGGTAGAGAGGAAGGGGGGAACCATGTATTCAGGGCTCGCTTGTCTCAAATGCGAGGAAATTTACAAACTTAGTCGCCATTTCAAATTTCTACTACATCACAGCAACATTAGTCGGTTGGGGATAGGACGGTAATCTCGCATACACAGAATATTTGCCGACGAGAGTTTGTTTTTGGCGCCCACCGTGTATGAATATGAATCGGGGAGGGAGTCGATTTCGGCTGAGGGCACACTGTGTTTTGGCGCCCACCGTGTATGAATCCGGGTGAGAGGCGGTTACGTCACGTTTGTGTGAAATTACAAACCTACCCCTATCGAAACCTATAGAAATCCAGCAGATAGGCTTTGCGCGGCAAGGATAGGCAGTAGTGATTTCCATCTCGCAGATTTTGGTTTTGGGCGGTTACTGCGACTTTCCCCGCTTTGTTCAAATTTTGCACAGTGCACGTTTACCGTGCCAACTCAATTCGAATCCCTTTTGTATTCTACTATTTTTTTCGGGAGGGATCCATTTTCAATTGGAATTACATTCTATATACATCATTTTTTTACATATATACTTTCAAAAGCACAACACCATTTATACATAAATATGGTTTACAAATGGCATGATCTCAGATTCATAAGGTTGTATCCATCAATTTGGATTTTCAAATATTTGAAACCACTTTATGTTGAAATCCAATGTATGAATTCCTCGCTAACTGTCTCCAATTAATGTGTGTTTCATGCGGGTTTTTTTAACTTCTCAAACATTATAATGTGCTTCACACATGCAACATATAGTGCAATCCCGTTTAGACACTAATTGCATATAAACCATGCATTGTTTGTAATTGAAGAATCTATGGATCACCAATATTGATAAACTATATAACATTACACGTGTGCCCAAATTCAAATGAATATGCATGTTTGATACACCAATTTGCATTATGATATTATCGATGTCGTGATCTCTAGTTTAAATATTTGAATCCCCTTTAATCCAGATATTCGTCTCATATAGCTATCACTCATGCTTATATAGGACTATCTCTCTGGACCTATACGCGTTCATCGTCTCTCAGGCATCTCTCATGCTACATGTATGTCGACAATGATCTTTTATCTTTGTAACACACTGACGGTACTCTCTCCATCGACCTTCATCACTCTATCTCTCTCTAAGTATATCTCGCTCCCTGCTATGTGTCTTTAGCTATGATTCTGCATGTGGAATCTCTTTCTCTCACACAAACACAAAACTTTGTCTCCTGGGGTCTCATTTCTCTCAACTATTCCCATGTGTGCCACTCGCACACCCCTCATACAGAGATGTCTTTCGCTCCTTAGATATGAGAACCTACGACTCTTCCTCTTCAATATCTCTTTCTCACACACAAACACAAACTCTATCTCCCAGGGTCTCATATCTATCCATTGTTCTCTTGTATGTCGCTCAAACACACCCTCTCTCCCTAGAGATATCTTGTGTTCCCTCATATGTCTCTCTAGCTATCACTCTCGTTGTGAAATATCTTTCTCTCTCGCAGACACAAAACTCCGTCTCTCTGGATCTCATTTCTCTCTGATATTTGTTTGTATGTGACTCATATGCACCCTCTCTCTATCTCTCACACACCCACACACATAACCCAGCCTTCTAATCCACTCGACTCCTATCTCTAGCGCACACTAGCTAGCATCTTTATCTTTCTATTTATCTGTTTCTCAATCAACCTTATTTCTCGCCCTCACTCTTGATTCCTATCACGCACACTACATATGTTTCTCTCTACATGCATGCAGTCAAGTGCCCTCTCACACACATATATAACTTCACCCTTTGAACCACCCGACGGTCATCTCCGACACCCAAACTAACTGATGTCTCTCTAGCTAGCATCTCCATCTCTGTATCTATCTGTTGTTTCTCCGTCAACATTTCTTTCTCGCACGGATTCTTGCTTCCTATCACCCTCACTATATATGTCTATCCATACATATGCATTTATAGGTTGATCTCTTTTGCACAATCGTTGCGCCTCACCCCCTCTTCTTGCCATAGATGCATGCTCCAGCCCACGCCACTATCTCTTAAAGACAAAAAGACATGCTCAATTGTCGGTCCTTCTTCCCTGCATTCTCACATGCATGCATATTGTCATACCGATCCGTCTCTCCCATGTTGTTGATCTTAGGACTTATGTCTTCTTTCTTTTATCTCGATCATGCGCGCGCGCACACACACATCCCACGTATACATGTATACCTCTCACACATGCATGTTCAAGGTCTCTATGTCTCCATACGTAGTTAATTACCCTCAATCCTAAGGCCACATTGAATCGTTCTCCACTTGTGTGCACATAACTTCCTCCTGGATGGGTAAAACACACACTCACACTT
>NC_041393.1:423508742-423558279 GCF_002162155.2 Triticum dicoccoides | reverse complement strand
ACAAACTAAGACTCCATCTCTCACCCTCTCCTCTCTCTCACTCTCTCTCTCTCTCTCTCTCACACACACACACACACACCACACAAACTAAGACTCCATCTCACACACACATGCTCTAGGCGGAGCATTTGTTCCTACCACCCTTCATCCAACCTTACCCGTATGATAAACAATCACCTTTATTTACTTGCATAACATGGACAGATTCCACTTTACTTTAGTAGTCAGCAAACTTATCATCTATATATCCTTATAAAAAAACGAGTTGGCAATGATGGTGTGCCTGCCATCTTGTAATACAGACCGTATGATCTATATCTGACAGATAGGAAGCAAACTATGATAATTTTACAAAAGATACCTGCACCTCTCTCCACATCATTATCTCCCGCAACCTCATTGCTCAGCAATTAAAAAAGGAATAAGTCTCTGGAACAATCTAGCATGCATGATGGCCGCTGCTGCCTGCCAGCGCCGTCCATCCCCATGCCTCCGCCCATTCCGACCACCAGTCACCACCACGCTCCACTCCTCCTCGCCTTATCTCCCATCTTTCATTTTTTCGATGACATTCTCAAGATACCAGTTTTCCGATAAAATTCTCGAGATATCATTAGTTTTTACACATGGGATTACTCCTGCATGGGTCAATCGCAATAGGTGTTTTGTAAAAAAATGCATATTGATGTTCCGTGCAATGCACGAGAATCTTGCTTGTAATTATATAACGCAAATCACGAGCAGGAAGTGACATTTTTTTGACACAACCACGTTAACATGGCCATGTAAATCACGAGCGGGAAGGAGAAGGGAAGCGGGATGTGGAGTAACGTTTTTTACCACAATTTCTTAGGAAACTGAGTGCAATAATTGAGTAGTTTTGCAAACTACCATTACTACTACACCTGAAACGGTTCAAAACCTATACTCCCTTGCCAGTGCGTGCTTCCCGCGTGAAACGGCCAGCGTCGCCTGGAGCGTCAGTGCCGCATTAATGCCCGGCCAGAGCGGAGGCGACCTCTCACTGGCGCCGGCTTTGAAGTGGTGCGACGGCCGAGAGAGTGCCGCTTCCCGGTGCACGCGACTGCTCTGCGTCGAGACTGGCCATAGGCCCTGTTTGGATCCATGGGTTAGAGTTAGTTTGAGCTAGTTGGGGCTCAAATAGCCCTAAAGTATCCAAGCATGAGGGTTTAAATTGGAGCAAGTTGCACCGAACCCACCAAAAAAAACTATCCCACCCAAGAGGTGCTAACTGGAGATAGTTCTCATTGGGACCACTGAAAAATCACTTTTCTCTCTCCATGAAGTGCATTTATTGTCAATCTAACCCAGTCACCCAAACACCTCTTTGGCTACAGTTAGTTCAGGGTTAGTCATGAGTTAGTCTAACCTCTAGCTAAGTTAGGGTATCAAACAGGAGCAGTATAGGACATGCAAGTTGCTCAAAGCATAGAGGCAAATTCGTACGTGAAAGGATTCTTTTCTTTTTGAAAACGGAACATGAAAGGAATTTTTTTTAGAATGCTCTTGGCATGTCGCTAACATGTGATAGTTAACCGACCTCAATAGACGGCAGAAACGCCAGCCCGCCGCACTTTGATAGAGACGAGGAGGGAGAAGCGATACAGGCTACTGGATTACTAGAGATAGGTGTCGCACGGAAGCCAAGAAATATGGTGATAGCGTGGGTTAGCCATGTACTAGTATGATGTAACTACACTGGGCTGCCGTGTTTCGTACTCTTCCAGTCCACTGTGGAGATGATTGGTTAATTTTATATCGCTGAATAATATTAAATATTATGAGTGCAGACGCTCCACCACGAGGTTCCTTGCTCCTTCTCGGTCGTCCGGAATCTATGTTCTTCCACTCTATTTTTTTTACGTGTGCTTTGTTCATCCTTTTGCTAACACGCGAGACATCTAGCATCGAGGCGCACGTGTTATGCAATGATCGTTCCATCTATATGAAGAACACGTGGCACTGAAACTACGAGATGGACATGTACCCAGGAGTGGACGTACGAACTTGAGTAATGTAGCACAGTAAGTGAAGTAGAAAGGCATACAGGGTGTGTTTGGTTGCGTTCTCATCTCAGCATAGTTGTTCCCTCTTCATGCATGCTCAACTCAACACCCCTCTTCATGCATGCTCTCTTCATGCATGCTTCTAGTGTATTTGTGCTAAACTAGTGTGGACTCATGCACCCTCCATACACTCTACCAAACACCCAAAAGTAGGTCGAGAAGGGAACTCTTGGGTGGCATTTGTCTCTTACTACGTACTACCACTAAATGTTGTATGTGCAATGCACGGTGATGTTATGGAGTACGTGTCTAAGTACTCTACTACTACTATATTAGTTCGAGGCACACATTAACTTTTATATTTGTTTACGTGCATGCCCCGAGACCTTCCAACTAGACGTGTCTTTCTCTCCAGGTCGCACTTTGTATCGTTCATACAGCTAAGTACTACTATGTGTGGTCTCCGACCCAGAAGTGGAAGAAGTGGAGACGCTGTACCATGCTGTTTTTTTACGCTGGGTGAAGGAAATATGCCCTAGAGGCAATAATAAAGTTATTATTTATTTCCTCATATCATGATAAATGTTTATTATTCATGCTAGAATTGTATTAACCGGAAACATGATACATGTGTGAATACATAGACAAACATAGTGTCACTAGTATGCCTCTACTTGAACTAGCTCATTGATCAAAGATGGTTATGTTTCCTAACCATAAGCATGTGTTGTCACTTGATTAATGGGATCACATCATTAGGAGAATGATGTGATTGACTTGACCCATTCCGTTAGCTTAGCACTTGATCGTTTAGTATGTTGCTATTGCTTTCTTCATGACTTATACAAAGTTCCTACAACTATGAGATTGTGCAACTCCCGTTTACCAGAGGAACACTTTGTGTGCTACCAAACGTCACAACGTTACTGTGTGATTATAAAGGTACTCTACAGGTGTCTCCAAAGGTACATGTTGAGTTGGCATAATTCGAGATTAGGTTTTGTCACTCCGATTGTCGGAGAAGTATCTCTGGGCCTTCTCGGTAATACTCATCACCTAAGCCTTGCAAGCATTGTAACTAATGTGTTAGTTATTAAATCATGTATTACGGAATGAGTAAAGAGACTTGCCGGTAACGAGATTGAACTAGGTATTGGATACCGACGATCGAATCTCGGGCAAGTAACATACCGATGACAAAGGGAACAACGTATGTTGTTATGCGGTTTGACCGATAAAGGTCTTCGTAGAATATGTAGGAACAATATGAACATCCAGGTTCCACTATTGGTTATTGACCGAGAATAGTTCTAGGTCATGTCTACATAGTTCTCGAACCCGTAGGGTCCGCACGCTTAACGTTACGATGATAGTTTTATTATGAGTTTATAAGTTTTGAAGTACCAAAGGTTGTCCGGAGTCCCGGATGTGATCACGGACATGACGAGGAGTCTCAAAATGGTCGAGACATAAAGATTGATATATTGGATGACTATATTCGGACACCGGAAGTGTTCCGGATGTTTTCGGAGAAAAACCGGAGTGCCGGAGGGTTACCGGAACCCCCCCGGGAACTAATGGGCCTTATTGGTCCCTAGCGGAGAGAGAGAGGGGCCGGCCAGGGCAAGAGGCGCGCCCCTCCCCTTGAGTCCGAATAGGACAAGGAAGGGGGGCGGCGCCCCCCCTTGCCTTTCCCCTCTCCCCCTCCTTCCTTCCCCCTCCTTCTTGGAATAGGAAAGGGAGGGGGCAAACCTACTTGGAGTAGGTTTCCCCCTCCTAGGGGCGCGCCTCCCCTTGGCAGTCCCCTCCTCCTCTCCCCCTTTATATACCGGGGCGGGGGCACCCCATAGACACACAAGTTGATCTACGGATCGTTCCTTAGCCGTGTGCGGTGCCCCCCTCCACCATAATCCACCTCGGTCATATCGTCGCGGAGTTTAGGTGAAGCCCTGCGCTGGTAGAACATCATCATCATCACCACGCCGTCGTGCTGACGGAACTCATCCCCGTCGCTTCGGTGGATTGGTGCCCGGGGGACGTCATCGAGCTGGACGTGTGCTGAACACGGAGGTGCCGTACGTTCGGTGCTTGGATCGGTTGAGTCGTGAAGACGTACGACTACATCAACCGCGTTGTCATAACGCTTCCGCTTGACGGTCTACGAGGGTACGTAGACAACACTCTCCCCTCTTGTTGCTATGCCATCACCATGATCTTGTGTGTGTAGGAATTTTTTTGAAATTACTACGTAACCCAATAGTGGCATCCGAGCCTAGGTTTTATGCGTTGATGTTATATGCACGAGTAGAACACAAGTGAGTTGTAGGCGATACAAGTCATACTGCTTACCAGCATGTCATACTTTTGTTCGGCGGTATTGTTGGATGAAGCGGCCCGAACCGACATTACGCGTACGCTTACGCGAGACTGGTTTTACCGCCGTGCTTTGCACACAGGTGACTAGCGGGTGTCAGTTTCTCCAACTTTAGTTGAACCGAGTGTGGCTATGCCCGGTCCTTGCGAAGGTAAAAACAGCACCAACTTGACAAACTATCGTTGTGGTTTTGATGCGTAGGTAAGAATGGTTCTTGCTCAGCTCGTAGCAGCCACGTAAAACTTGCAACAACAAAGTAGAGGACGTCTAACTTGTTTTTGCAGGGCATGTTGTGATGTGATATGGCCAAGACGTGATGCTATATTTTATTGTATGAGATGATCATGTTTTGTAACCGAAGTTATCGGCAACTGGCAGGAGCCATATGGTTGTCGCTTTATTGTATGAAATGCAAACGCCCTATAATTGCTTTACTTTATCACTAAGCGGTAGCAATAGTCGTAGAAGCAATAGATGGCGTAAACGACAACGATGCTACGATGGAGATCAAGGTGTCGCGCCGGTGACGATGGTGATCACAATGGTGCTTCGGAGATGGAGATCACAAGCACAAGATGATGATGGCCATATCATATCACTTATATTGATTGCATGTGATGTTTATCCTTTATGCATCTTATCTTGCTTTGATTGACGGTAGCATTTTAAGATGATCTCTCACTAAAAATTACCAAGAAGTGTTCTCCCTGAGTATGCACCATTGGCAAAGTTCGTCGTGCCCAGACAGCACGTGATGATCGGGTGTGATAAGCTCTACGTCCATCTACAACGGGTGCAAGCCACTTTTGCACACACAGAATACTCAGGTTAAACTTGACGAGCCTAGCATATGCAGATATGGCCTCGAAACACGGCGATCAAAAGGTCGAGCGTGAATCATATAGTAGATATGATCAACATAGAGATGTTCACCATTGAAAACTACTCCATCTCACGTGATGATCGGTTATGGTTTAGTTGATTTGGATCACGTGATCACTTAGATGACTAGAGAGATGTCTGTCTAAGTGGGAGTTCTTAAATAATATGATTAATTGAACTTAAATTTATCATGAACTTAGTACCTGATAGTATTTTGCTTGTCTATGTTTGTTGTAGATAGATGGCTCGTGCTGTTGTTCCGTTGAATTTTAATGCGTTCCTTGAGAAAGCAAAGTTGAAAGATGATGGTAGCAATTACACGGACTGGGTCCGTAACATGAGGATTATCCTCATTGCTGCACAGAAGAATTACATCCTGGAAGCACCGCTAGGTGCCAGGCCTGCTGTAGGAGCAACGCCAAATGTTGTGAACGTCTCGCAGAGCAAAGCTGATGACTACTCTATAGTTCAGTGTGCCATGCTTTACGGCTTAGAACCGGGTCTTCAACGACGTTTTGAACGTCATGGAGCATATGAGATGTTCCAGAAGTTGAAGTTAATATTTCAAGCAAATGCCCGGATTGAGAGATATGAAGTCTCCAATAAGTTCTACAGCTGCAAGATGGAGGAGAATAGTTCTGTCAGTGAGCATATACTCAAAATGTCTGGGTATAATAATCACTTGATTCAACTGGGAGTTAATCTTCCGGATGATAGCGTCATTGATAGAATTCTCCAATCACTGCCACCAAGCTACAAGAGCTTCTTGATGAACTATAATATGCATGGGATGAACAAGACAATTCCCGAGCTCTTGGCAACGCTAAAGGCTGCCAAGGTAGAAATCAAGAAGGAGCATCAAGTGTTGATGGTCAACAAGACCACTAGTTTCAAGAAAAAGGGCAAAGGGAAGAAGAAGGGGAACTTCAAGAAGAACAGCAAGCAAGTTGCCGCTCAAGAGAAGAAACCCAAGTCTGGACCTAAGCCTGAAACTGAGTGCTTCTACTGCAAGCAGACTGGTCACTGGAAGCGGAACTGCCCCAAGTATTTGGCGGATAAGAAGGATGGCAAAGTGAACAAAGGTATATGTGATATACATGTTATTGATGTGTACCTAACTAGAGCTCGTAGTAGCACCTGGGTATTTGATACTGGTTCTGTTGCTAATATTTGCAACTCGAAACAGGGACTACGGAATAAGCGAGCACTGGCCAAGGACGAGGTGACGATGCGCGTGGGAAATGGTTCCAAAGTCGATGTGATCGCGGTCGGCACGCTACCTCTACATCTACCTTCGGGATTAGTTTTAGACCTGAATAATTGTTATTTGGTGCCAGCGTTGAGCATGAACATTATATCTGGATCTTGTTTGATGCAAGACGGTTATTCATTTAAATCAGAGAATAATGGTTAATCTATTTATATGAGTAATATCTTTTATGGTCATGCACCCTTGAAGAGTGGTCTATTTTTATTGAATCTCGATAGTAGTGATACACATATTCATAATGTTGAAGCCAAAAGATGCAGAGTTGATAATGATAGTGCAACTTATTTGTGGCACTTCCATTTAGGTCATATCGGTGTAAAGCGCATGAAGAAACTCCATACTGATGGACTTTTGGAATCACTTGATTATGAATCACTTGGTACTTGCGAACCGTGCCTCATGGGCAAGATGACTAAAACACCGTTCTCCGGTACTATGGAGAGAGCAACAGATTTGTTGGAAATCATACATACAGATGTATGTGGTCCAATGAATGTTGAAGCTCGTGGCAGATATCGTTATTTTCTCACCTTCACATATGATTTGAGCAGATATGGGTATATCTACTTAATGAAGCACAAGTCTGAAACATTTGATAAGTTCAAAGAATTTCAGAGTGAAGTGGAAAATCATCGTAACAAGAAAATAAAGTTTCTACGATCTGATCGCGGAGGAGAATATTTGAGTTACGAGTTCGGCTTACATTTGAAACAATGCGGAATAGTTTCGCAACTCACGCCACCTGGAACACCACAAAGAAATGGTGTGTCCGAACGTCGTAATCGTACTTTACTAGATATGGTGCGATCTATGATGTCTCTTACCGATTTACCGCTATCGTTTTGGGGTTATGCTTTAGAGACGGCTGCATTCACATTAACTAGGGCACCATCTAAACCCGTTGAAATGACGCCTTATGAACTGTGGTTTGGCAAGAAACCAAAGTTGTCGTTTCTTAAAGTTTGGGGCTGCGATGCTTATGTGAAGAAACTTCAACCAGATAAGCTCGAACCCAAATCGGAGAAATGTGTCTTCATAGGATACCCAAAAGAGACTGTTGGGTACACCTTCTATCACAGATCCGAAGGCAAGACATTCGTTGCTAAGAATGGATCCTTTCTAGAGAAGGAGTTTCTCTCGAAAGAAGTGAGTGGGAGGAAAGTAGAACTTGATGAGGTAACGGTACCTGCTCCCTTATTGGAAAGTAGTTCATCACAGAAATCAGTTCCTGTGACAAATACACCAGTTAGTGAGGAAGCTAATGATATTGATCATGAAACTTCAGATCAAGTGTCTACTGAACCTCGTAGGTCTACCAGAGTAAGATCCGCACCAGAGTGGTACGGTAATCCCGTTCTGGAAGTCATGTTACTTGACCATGATGAACCTACGAACTATGAGGAAGCGATGATGAGCCCAGATTCCGCAAAATGGCTAGAGGCCATGAAATTTGAGATGGGATCCATGTATGAGAACAAAGTATGGACTTTGGTTGACTTGCCCGATGATCGGCAAGCCACTGAGAATAAATGGATCTTTAAGAAGAAGACTGACGCTGACGGTAATGTAACTGTCTATAAAGCTCGACTTGTTGCGAAAGGTTTTCGACAAGTTCAAGGGGTTGACTACGATGAGACTTTCTCACCCGTAGCGATGCTTAAGTCTGTCCGAATCATGTTAGCGATTGCCGCATTTTATGATTATGAAATTTGGCAGATGGATGTAAAAACTGCATTCCTGAATGGATTTCTGGAAGAAGAGTTGTATATGATGCAACCGGAAGGTTTTGTCGATCCTAAGGGAGCTAACAAAGTGTGCAAGCTCCAGCAATCAATCTATGGTCTGGTGCAAGCCTCTCGGAGTTGGAATAAACGCTTTGATAGTGTGATCAAAGCATATGGTTTTATACAGACTTTTGGAGAAGCCTGTATTTACAAGAAAGTGAGTGTGAGCTCTGTAGCATTTCTAATATTATATGTGGATGACATATTGTTGATTGGAAATGATATAGAATTTCTGGATAGCATAAAAGGATACTTGAATAAAAGTTTTTCAATGAAAGTCCTCGGAAGCTGCTTACATATTGGGCATTAAGATCTATAGAGATAGATCAAGACGCTTGATTGGACTTTCACAAAGCACGTACCTTGATAAAGTATTGAAAAGGTTCAATATGGAACAGGCGAAGAAAGAGTTCTGCCTGTATTACAAGGTATAAAGTTGAGTCAGACTCAATGCTCGACCACTGCAGAAGATAGAGAGAAAATGAAAGGAGTTCCCTATGCCTCAGCCATAGGCTCTATCATGTATGCAATGCTGTGTACCAGACCTGATGTGTACCTTGCTATTACTTTGGCAGGGAGGTACCAAAGTAATCCAGGAGTGGGTCACTGGACAGCGGTCAAGAACATCCTGAAATACCTGAAAAGGACTAAGGATATGTTTCTCGTATATGGAGGTGACAAAGAGCTAGTCGTAAATGGTTACGTCGATGCAAGCTTTGACACTGATCCGGACGATTCTAAATCGCAAACCGGATATGTATTTTTGTTAAATGGTGGAGCTGTAAGTTGGTGCAGTTCTAAACAAAGCATCGTGGCGGGATCTACATGTGAAGCGGAGTACATAGTTGCTTCGGAAGCAGCAAATGAAGGAGTCTGGATGAAGGAGTTCATTTCCGATCTAGGTGTTGTACCTAGTGCATCGGGACCAATGAAGATCTTCTGTGACAATACTGGTGCAATTGCCTTGGCAAAGGAATCCAGATTTCACAAGAGGACCAAGCACATCAAGAGACGCTTCAATTCCATTCGGGACCAAGTCCAAGTGGGAGACATAGAGATTTGCAAGATACATACGGATCTGAATGTTGCAGACCCGTTGACTAAGCCTCTCTCACAAGCAAAACATGATCAACACCAAGACTCCATGGGTGTTAGAATCATTACTATGTAATCGAGATTATTGACTCTAGTGCAAGTGGGAGACTGAAGGAAATATGCCCTAGAGGCAATAATAAAGTTATTATTTATTTCCTCAAATCATGATAAATGTTTATTATTCATGCTAGAATTGTATTAACCGGAAACATGATACATGTGTGAATACATAGACAAACATAGTGTCACTAGTATGCCTCTACTTGAACAAGCTCATTGATCAAAGATGGTTATGTTTCCTAACCATAGGCATGTGTTGTCACTTGATTAATGGGATCACATCATTAGGAGAATGATGTGATTGACTTGACCCATTCCGTTAGCTTAGAACTT
Organism: Triticum dicoccoides; assembly: GCF_002162155.2. Taxonomy (NCBI): domain Eukaryota; kingdom Viridiplantae; phylum Streptophyta; class Magnoliopsida; order Poales; family Poaceae; genus Triticum; species Triticum dicoccoides. Next base: position 423,548,454 of record NC_041393.1, on the reverse strand, counting down.
GATCGTTTAGTATGTTGCTATTGCTTTCTTCATGACTTATACAAAGTTCCTACAACTATGAGATTGTGCAACTCCCGTTTACTGGAGGAACACTTTGTGTGCTACCAAATGTCACAACATTACTGGGTGATTATAAAGGTACTCTACAGGTGTCTCCAAAGGTACATGTTGAGTTGGCATAATTCGAGATTAGGTTTTGTCACTCCGATTGTCGGAGAGGTATCTCTGGGCCTTCTCGGTAATACTCATCACCTAAGCCTTGCAAGCATTGTAACTAATGTGTTAGTTATTAAATCATGTATTACGGAATGAGTAAAGAGACTTGCCGGTAACGAGATTGAACTAGGTATTGGATACCGACGATCGAATATCGGGCAAGTAACATACCGATGACAAAGGGAACAACGTATGTTGTTATGCGGTTTGACCGATAAAGGTCTTCGTAGAATATGTAGGAACAATATGAACATCCAGGTTCCACTATTGGTTATTGACCGAGAATAGTTCTAGGTCATGTCTACATAGTTCTCGAACCCGTAGGGTCCGCACGCTTAACGTTACGATGACAGTTTTATTATGAGTTTATAAGTTTTGATGTACCGAAGGTTGTTCAGAGTCCCGGATGTGATCACGGACATGACGAGGAGTCTCGAAATGGTCGAAACATAAATATTGATATATTGGATGACTATATTCGGACACCAGAAGTGTTCCAGATGTTTTCGGAGAAAAACTGGAGTGCCGGAGGGTTACCGGAACCCCCCCGGGAACTAATGGGCCTTATTGGGCCCTAGCGGAGAGAGAGAGGGGCCGGCCAGGGCAAGAGGCGCGCCCCCTCCCCTTGAGTCCGAATAGGACAAGGAAGGGGGGGCGGCGCCCCCCTTGCCTTTCCCCTCTCCCACTCCTTCCTTCCCCCTCCTTCTTGGAATAGGAAAGGGAGGGGGCAAACCTACTTGGAGTAGGTTTCCCCCTCCTAGGGGCGCGCCTCCCCCTTGGCCGGCCCCCTCCTCCTCTCCCCCTTTATATACCGGGGAGGGGGGCACCCCATAGACACACAAGTTGATCTACGGATTGTTCCTTAGCCGTGTGCGGTGCCCCCCTCCACCATAATCCACCTCGGTCATATCGTCGCGGAGTTTAGGCGAAGCCCTGCGCCGGTAGAACATCATCATCGTCACCACGCCGTCGTGCTGACAGAACTCATCCCCGTCGCTTCGCTGGATTGGAGCCCGGGGGACGTCATCGAGCTGGACGTGTGCTGAACACGGAGGTGTCGTACCTTCGGTGCTTGGATCGGTTGAGTCGTGAAGACGTACGACTACATCAACCGCGTTGTCATAACGCTTCCGCTTGACGGTCTACGAGGGTACGTAGACAACACTCTCCCCTCTCGTTGCTATGCCATCACCATGATCTTGCGTGTGCATAGGAAATTTTTTGAAATTACTACGTAACCCAACACTGGGCTCTACCACGCTGTTCATGTCCCACTCCTTTCCCTGACGTGTGGGACATCCAGCACGTGCCGTGTTTGGCACCCTTCGTCGTAAGAGTTGAAACGCTAGCATTCATCAGAAATAAAAAATAATTATAAATCGTCAGTGATACTTTTTTTTGGCGAACCAATCAGCAGTGATAGTATACCACGCGGTTCGGAAAGAATACTTCCATTCGCCAACATGTGGGACGTCGACCATCCTGGTCCACTTGCCATGCACGCAGAACTCCAAGGGAGAGTCACCCAGGTCGTCGCGCCGCAGTAACAATGAATAATGAGCCGTCAAATCACAGGCCCACTTCCCACTTTGAAGTTGCTCGGACGAAGGAACCATCATGACTTCGTTGAATTCCGCTTCTTGAAGAAAACTACTGTACCAGCAGTACTGCTAGCTACAATGTTTACTCCAACAGAGGCCTCCTTTCGTTCATAGGATAGGAATATGAAAATCATAGGAAGTGAGATGACATGCATCTCAATTCCTATAGAGAAAGAGATGCCATTTGATGCATAGGATAGGAATTTTTCCACTTAGTCTAGGCTAATGTACTGGTAATTTGCTCTAAAAACTGCAGTAGTAACTAGTAGTACTGGTACATGCTCGTACTCAGACACAGACACACACACTAACTACTAGTGCTACTACTTCTCACATGCTGTCCAGACGCCGTCGTTCTCCTTCCAGGCTTTGTCGGCGACACCCCACCGTGCTTGGATCTTCGCCGACCTCTCCGCAGCAGCGTGTGTGTCCTTTTCTTTCTTGCGGCGGCGGGCCTCTCTTTTCTTGAGTGCTTTCTGACTTTTCCGCTCCCTCTGTGCGGCTTTGGCCGCCTCTTGCTCTACCGCCCATTCGGCCTTGGCATCTTCAAACTCCTCCCACATAGTTGTGAGGTTGCGAACGGCGATGAACTCGGCACAGCGGGATGCCATCGCTTCCCTACCATTTTGTGTGCGTTCGTGGGCGGCGAGGAACTCGACGCGGCGGGATGCCATCGCTGCCTTACAGGTTAGTGTGCGGAGCGGTGGCATGAACGACGCTTGGTGAGAGCTCTGGGGTGGAGTGGCCGGACAACCGTATAGTGCATTGGTTTGTCAAGAGCTAAAGGACAGAAGACGAAGCAAATTAGGATTCCCCTTCAATCCTGGTCATTTATTATCGAGTAAAATGCATTGGCGGTCATCGAACTTGTCTTGATAGCTCACTTTGATCATTGTATACGAGATATGGTGATTATACGGTCGCTGGCTCCGCGTATAGCTCCATATTTGTATGGTTGACCAGTCAAACAGTCCGCATGCGCCTGGAACGGTCACCGTCTCTCCAGAATGTCAATGCCGCATTCACTGGACATAATTGCAGGTGCAATTGGTGTGTCACTGACATGCGGGCCAAACGCCCGTTGGGCCCACATGTCAGACACCCAAACGCATATGCAGTTAAGTCACAGAAGCAGCGTCCGCATTCACGCCTGACGAACCTACTCCGGCGCCAGTTGTCCATCTGTCTGCCATGGCTCATTGCCATTCACCCGCTATATTAACTTGAGCCCCAGCTCCAAGCCATAGCCAAAGACCCACACTTATTCTCCTCCGGTCCCTTCCTTCTGTCGGCACCACTTCAACCATGGCCTCATGGCGCTCCGAAGCTCTCTTGGACGTACTGTCGCAGGAGCAGACGAGGGACATCGGCGGCTCTGCTCCAGGCACGCTCCAAAGCTCTCTTCGACGTACTATCACAGGAGCAAACGAAGGAGATCGTCGGCACCCCCCGGGCCGCCCTCCGCCGCCACGACCACGAAGCCGGCACGCGTGCGCGGGCGCAGCCGGCAGCGAGGAAGAGTAGTACACGGTAGGTCGCCGCCGCTCTGGTCACGGGAAGGCCACCGCTACTCTACTGAGTCGACGCCAAGCTTGGTGGGGTAAACATCGATGGCCGATTAGCCGCTTGACGGTGACGTGGAGGCGGAAATCTTCATAACCTTGTGCTCCGGCCGGAGGAGGAGGTTATCGAGGCGGATGAGGAGGAGGCAAAGGCAATGGCCGGCTTTCTCGGGTTCATGGTCGGACTTGGTGGTCGGGCGCCGACGATCGTTTAAATTAGGTTTACAGTAGGTTTAGTACGGTTTGTGCAAAATATGTAATGAATTTCGTCCAGTTTGTAGGAAAAGTTTTCGAAATGTAATGAATTTCATCCGGTGTCACATCCCTAGTTCTGGTATGACCTAGACTAGCTAGTCATGTGTGCATCATGTTTAAATTCCATTTAAGTTTGAAATGAGGAATTGTGAAACCCTCAGAATCATTTCTGGAAATAACCCAGATAAAAATTGCTCCAAAAGGGTCCAAGAAAATGTTCATGTTTCTCTCTGAAAATATTGGTCAGAGTTAAAATTCTAAAAAATATTCTCAGGAGCTCATAAACATTTATTTTGGCCATTTGGAAATTAATTCAGTAATTATTTGCATTGGATAAATATTTTTATATATACAAAATATTGTCCAATATTTCTGAATTTTTGGTGGGGGGTTTTGGAGGGGTCCAACTAGTCCCTACAAAAATTTACAGAATAAAATAAATTGATTTAGTATTTTTATTAAATCAAAACAAATGTCAGAAAATAGAAAACAAAAACAAAATAGATAAAGGGAAGAAGCCCACCTGACTTACCTGCGGCCTGCTATCGTAGCAAAGGCCCAACCCACCAGCGCGAGGCGGTCGTCCTCAACCTCTGCCAGTAGGCAGAGGCGTGTCGACGCGCGAGCACTTGCCGTGGCCACCTCCTGCTTCTCCCTCTCGTCGCCTGGATCATCCCAAACGTCGCCACGTGCCGCCCCGGTCCTCTCCCACTCTCTCTCGCTCTCCCTCCTCCCATGGACCTCTCCCTTTCCCCCGCGCCCGAAGTGCTGCCGCCGCCGCAGCTCACCGCCGACGCGCTCCCTGCCGTCCCCTCGCCCCTCCGTAGAGTCCACGAGCTCCGCCACGACTCCCTCGTCCTCTCCGTCAAGCCACAAGACGCTGGACGCCCCGTGGAGCCGTCGCCGCCGCCTTCTTCAACCCACGGCCGTGAAGATCTCCGGCGACCATACGCCGCCGTCAGCGCGTCCCCGAGCCCGCTGAGCTGCTCTTCCGGATCGTTGTGAGCTGCTGCTCTTCCGGATCGCTCTCCATTCTCGCCCTCGCACACCGCAGCCGCATCCCCGCTCGCGCCCGGCTCCGTCCGCCGCCGCGAGCTCTGCTCTGGCGAGCTCCGCCGTTCCCACGGCCTCCCCTGGGCGCGGCTGGATGCGCCCGTGCACGGGCTACCCGCCAGTGGCCTCCGTGTGCCAAACCGTGGCCTCCAGCTCGTTCCGGCGAACTTCCACCGTGGCTCGAGGTCGTCGCCGGCGAAACTCCGGCGACTGACGTGGCGCGTGATTAGCTGCTAATCTCACCACTTAATTAACCCCTGACACTGACAAGTGGGCCCCAGCACCACTAATCCTACAATTAGGATAATATAACCCTCTGTTAACTAACCGGTCACTGACGCGTGGGCCATGCCCCTGTTTAGTTTAGGTGCTAGTTTAGTTAGCGCTAATTAACTCTGTTAATTAGTTGTCACACTGACAGGTGGGCTCAGGCCCTAACTAACCAAGGTTAGTGCTAACCTAACACTAACTAACTCTGTTAGTTAGATGTTACACTGACATGTGGGTCCCAGCCGTCAGGTTTTACCTGGGCTGGCGCCTTTGACCTGCTGACGTAGGCATGACGTCATGCTGACGCAATTATTTATTTTCTGGATTTAAATTAAATCAAGAAATTCCAGAAAATGATATAAACTTCAAAAAATCATAGAAATTCAACCGTAGCTCAGATTGAAATAAGTTATATATGAAAAATTATCAGAAAAATGCAATCTTTCCATCTGTACTAGTTTCATGCATGACAAACCAACTTATACCTACTGTATAAGTGAAAACATGTAAATGGCATTTATAAGAGCTTAATTTGGAGTTGCATTTGAACCCTTGATTCAAATGGACTTCATCCAATTTGATTACTAGTTGCATTAGCTCAAACAACATCACATCTACATGCCACGTTCATGCATCATATTGTTGCATATGCTTGTGTTTTGATTGTTGGCACCGTTCCTTCTCGATAGGTCCTTCTCCGAAGAGTGCTCGAGAGTACCTGTCTGTGAAGCAGTGCCTCCTCTATTGATCTACCAGGCAAGCAAACCCCCTTGTTCATTCCGATACAATCCTACTCTCTCGCTCCTGCTCTCAGTTATTGCATTAGGACAACAAAGATTCATCTTCTACTTTGTGCTGCGGTAGTTGAACCCATTCCTCTGCATGACCTGTCATTGCCACAGTAAATAGTTGAAACCCACTAGCATGTGTAGGAGTTGATTGAGCCCATGTTTTGTTCCTACCATGCTATGCCTGCTATTGCTTAGAGTTTTGTCAGGTCTGATTCATTGGGAATGAATTGGAGTGTTATGAGTTGTTCTGGTGCTGAGAGTTAAGTGTGTGAACACGATTTGGTAAAGGTACCGGTGAGAGGCCATGTAGGAGTACATGGTGGGTTGTCTCACTAGAACCGTCCTTAAGCTCTGAGTTCTATGTATGTTGTCCAATGACTCGATACTACCACACATTGGGTTCCGGTAACTCGGCCCATCTCAACTTATTAACCAACTTGGTCTCTTTCCAGGAGTTGCAACTAGTTTCTGGTGTTTGTAGGTAGTGTTAGTAGTCTACCAAGTGGCACCCGGCCAGGTGGGCTTGGGACAGACTAGGCACAGTGGCACGGTGTACCAAGTGGCACCCGGATGGTGGGCTTGGGAACCCTGCTCACATCGTTTGGGGCCGTGAGCGACACCCCGGCCGGATCTCCTTGCGGATGGAACCCGAATAGGCGATAAACCTGGACTAGAGTCCTGTGTGGTTAGTCAGGTCATGGCCGACTCCCTCGCCAGGCTTCCGCTTGAAGGTTACCGAGATACATGACGTGTGCATGGCGGTAAGTGGCGAGAGCGTGTGTGAAGAAGTACACCCCTGCAGGGTTAACATGATCTATTCGAATAGCCGGGTCCGCGGTTATGGACTTCTTGGATGCTTACATGGTACATAGACAACTTAAAGTGGATACTATAAAATGCTCAAGACAAGTGTGAGTGCTATGGATGGCCTTCTCGTAGGAAGACAGGGATGAATCCATAGTAGTGTACTGTGTGGTGATTAGTGGACTCGTGTGCGCCATATCACCTCAAAGAAGTTCTGGTAGTCGTAGAACAGGATAGCCACAAAGTCAAAGCTGGCTTGCTGCAACTAAACCCCACATTACCCTCTTGATACAAGTGCATGTATGATAGGATCTGATGTAAGTCTTGCTGAGTACCTTTGTACTCATGTTGCTTTATTTATGTTTTTGCAGCGGAGACTTCGGTCTTACTAGTGTTCTCGTGGACTTCGACAAGTAGCTTGTACCTCAGCTACGATCTTGATCGGATGTTGTAGATAGTCAGGCTCTTCAGCCTTTTTCTTTTGTAGATGTCTGTACCCAGACATGTAATGCTTCCGCTTGTTGCTTGTATGCTCTGTATGATGGGTCCTGTGACCCCTGTTTGCAATAAATGCTATGATGGCTCTTTGAGCCTTTATCTATATGAGTTGTTGAGTTATGCTGTGATGCCATGTTGTACAACACATACTTGCATGTTATGCGTACATGTAATGTGTATTGCTATGTGTGGGATCTGACTATCTAGTTGTTTATCCTTAGTAGCCTTACTTACCGGGAAATGTCTCCTAGTGCTTCCACTGAGCCATGGTAGCTTGCTACTGCTCCGGAACACTCAGGCTGGCCGGCATGTGTCCTTCTTCGTTCCTGTGTCTGTCCCTTCGGGGAAATGTCACGCGATGAATACCGGAGTCCTGTTAGCCCGCTACAGCCTGGTTCACCGGAGTCCTGCTAGCCCAGCGCTACAGCCTGGATTCACTCGCTGATGACCGACACGTTCGTTGCTGGGTCATGTATGCCTGTCCCTGTAAGTTAGTGCCACTTTGGATTTACGACTAGGCATGTCAGCCCGGGCTCCTTATCATATGGATGCTAGCGACACTATCATATACGTGTGCCAAAAGGCGCAAACGGTCCCGGGCAAAGGTAAGGCGACACCCGTGGGGATACCGTGCGTGAGGCCGCAAAGTGATATGAGGTGTTACATGCTAGATCAATGTGGCATTGAGTCGGGGTCCTGACAGCTTTGGTATCAGAGCCTGACTGCCTGTAGGATTACCAAGCCAAACTGGTCGAAGTTGAGTCTAGAAATTCTTTAGTTATGTAAGGGAATTGATTGTGGGAAGGAACGTAAGGCTCTTTTTACTCCTTATACCTCATGGCCTTCTGATCCGAGTCATCCTATCTTTCCCATGGGGTTAAGGAACTAGGCTTTCTCTTCCGTCTATCAGGATCACGTGTTACTACTCCGTAGTCCCGTAGGATTGGTTGATCAGAGTCATACCCCAGTTTTTGAGTACTTCCGTTATAGCCTGTTTAGTATGATCTCAGAACCTTAAGTGGTGATGTTGAGTGTGTTACTACCCCATTTTAGCAGGATGTCTCATTCTGAGCATTTTACTGCCGTTATGCTGCCGGAATTGCCCTAGGAGTTCGAGAGTTACTAATTTCCTTGTCCTACATTCTATAGCCTATAGTTGATGCTGATTCCGTCCTTGGTTTCGTTTCTCAGGATGTCATCAGCTAAGCGAAGTTCTGTTGCTCGTAGCCAGAACAGAGATGGTAGGGATGAGGATCCTCCCGACCAGCCTTCGTTAACAGAGTTCATGTTAGAGATGGAGAGAAACAAGCGTGAGTCTAACCGCTTGTTGGCATGTATCGAGGAGAACACCGCACATCGGTTCAAAGGGTCTGCAACCATTCATGACTTCATTCGCTTGCACCCACCTACCTTTCATCATTCCATCGAGCCACTCAATGCAGATGACTGGCTCCGTAGCATCACACACAAGCTCCGTTCTGCGAACGTAGCTGAAGATGACAAGGTCACCTATGCTGCATATCACCTGGAAGGTCCTGCTAATCTTTGGTGGCAGAACTATGAGGCTATGCTTCCAGCTGGCCAGATTCCTACCTGGAGGGATTTCACCGAGGCTTTTCGCGAGCATCACATTCCTGAATCCCTCATCGATCGCAAGAGAGAAGAGTTCTGCAGTTTCACCCAGGGTAAGATGGCTGTTGATGCTTACAGTAGAGGGTTTGAGAACCTCGCCCGCTATGCTTCAAAAGAGGTGTCCACGGACGCTAAGAAGCAGGCTAGGTTCCGGAAGGATCTCAACCCCAAGTTGCGTCGTGATCTCCACTTGCACCATTGCAATACGTTCCAGGCTCTGGTGAACAAAGCCATTAATGCAGAGACAGCACAACTCACTTACGACGAGTCTCGTAAGCACACCCGTGATTTGGGATCTTCCTCCGGTTCTGGTTCTCAGAAGCGCCGGATTTGGGTTCCAAACTCCGCTCTTCCCTCTGGATATGCACCGAGACCATCTTATGTGGTGCCTCCCCCAGCTCAGTCATATGCTCCATCCAGGCCTATTGGTAGACCGCTTGTCAGTGCAGGTCCACGTCCAACTTCAGGGACTTGCTTCACATGCGGGAAGCCAGGACACTATGCACGTGACTGCTCTCAAACCAGTTATGCTCCACCCCAGCCTGAGAAGTCTGTTGGCTGTGTTAAGCCACCTTGCAAGATGATCAGTGTCAAGTCAGCTCCCACTGAACGTGGACGCGTGCATCACGTCTCAGCCAGAAACGCTCATGATGATCCAGATGTCGTTCTTGGTACACTCCTTGTCAACTGTCATCCAGCATCGGTTCTGTTTGATACTAGAGCGTCTCACTCCTTCATTTCTGAAAGCTATGCTAACTTGCACAACATGTCATTTTGTGATATGCCATCTCCACTGGTCATTCAAACTCCTGGATCCAAATGGCAAACTTCTAGTGTAAGCCATGGTAACGAAATCCTTGTAGACAGACTTGTATTCCTCGTATCACTTATAGCCCTCAAGTCTACAGATATTAACATCATCTTGGGTATGGACTGGATGAAAGCTCATTACGCCAAGATTGATTGTTACACCAGGTCCGTTCAGCTTACACACCCATCTGGCAAGATAGTCACTGTCTCCACTAGAGTTGCAAGGCGTCAGCTCTATTCTCTTAATGCCAGCCCTCTTCCAAACCTTGAAGATATCCCGGTAGTCCGTGACTTTCCGGATGTCTTTCCAGAGGAACTGCCAGGTGTTCCACCTGATAGAGATGTAGAGTTCGTCATAGATCTTATCCCAGGAACTGCTCCAATCTCTAGGAGACCTTACAAGATGGCACCCTTAGAACTAGCCGAGCTTAAGAAACAACTTGATGAGTCCTTGCAAAAGGGTTTCATCCGTCCTAGTTCTTCTCCTCGGGCTTGCCCCGTCCTCTTCGTCAAGAAGGATGGTACGGACCGGATGGTTGTAGATTATCGTCCCGTTAATTTGGTCACGATAAAGAACAAATATCCGCTCCCCAGGATCAACGACCTGTATGATCAGCTGCTGGATCCTCAGTCTTCTCCATGATGGATTTGAGGTTAGGCTACCACCAAATCAAAATCAGAAATGGGGACATTCCCAAAACGGCTTTTGTCACTCGTTATGGCCAGTACGAGTACACTGTCATGTCCTTTGGCCTAACCAATGCTCCAGCTACTTTCTCCCGCTTGATGAACTCGATCTTCATGGAGTACTTAGATAAGTTCGTCGTGGTTTACCTCGATGATATTCTTATTTACTCGAAGAACGAGGAAGAGCATGCCGAACATCTTAGACTTGTGTTAGAAAAACTCAGAGAGCATCGCCTTTATGCCAAGTTCTCCAAGTGTGAATTTTGGTTGCCAGAAGTGACCTACCTAGGCCGCGTAATCTCTGGTAAGGGCATTGCTGTCAATCCCGAGAGAGTTAAGGCCGTCCTTGATTGGACTCCACCTGAAACCGTTAAACAAGTTAGGAGTTTCCTTGGTCTAGCCAGCTATTGTCGCCGCTTTGTTGAAAACTTCTCTAAAGTGGCCAAACCCCTCACAGAACTTCTCAAGAAAGATAAAAAGTTTGAGTGGTCCCCACAGTGTGAGCACAGTTTTCAGGAACTGAAAAGATGCCTGACTTCTGCTCCCATACTTGTGCCACCGGATTTCACTAAAGACTTTGTTATCTACTGCGACGCCTCACGACAGGGACTAGGCTGCATTCTTATGCAGGATCGTCATGTGATTGCCTATGCATCTCGTCAGTTGCATCCACATGAGGAGAATTATCCTACACATGATCTAGAGCTTGCAGCCGTAGTCTATGCACTCAAGACCTGGCGACATTACCTTCTTGGTAAACGTTGCGAGATCTACACCGATCACCAGAGTCTCAAGTATATCTTCACCCAACCAGATTTGAACCTTAGGCAAAGACATTGGTTGGAGTTGATCTCAGATTATGATCTAGGGATTACCTACAACCCAGGCAAAGCTAATGTCATGGCTGATGCACTAAGTCGTAAGTCCTATTGCAACAATCTCATGTTGCAGCAAGGCCAACCACTTCTCCATGAGGAATTCCGTAAGCTTAACCTTCACATTGCTCCTCACGGATTCCTTTCTACCTTGGTGGCGAAACCTACTATTGTGGATCGTATCATAGAAGTCCAGAAGCATGATACGGGAATCTCCCGAATCAAGAAAAATATCTCCAAGGGAGTAGCTGGTTGTTTCTCTATGGATGAACGAGGTGTTGTTTACTTTGGGAACCGCTTGGTGGTTCCCAAGAGTCAGCAGATGCAACAATTGATTCTTAAGGAGGCACACGAATCCCCTCTCATGATTCATCCCGGTAGTACTAAGATGTATCAGGACCTACGCCAGAGGTTCTGGTGGACTAGGATGCAGAGAGAAATCGCTCAGTTTATTGCTAACTGTGACGTTTGTCGTCGCGTTAAGGCAGAGCATCAGAGACCTGCTGGCACCCTTCAGCCTTTAGCTATTCCTGAGTGGAAATGGGATAAAGTTGGTACGGACTTCATCACCGACTTTCCCAGGACCAAGAGAGGGAATAATGCTATCTTCGTAGTCATTCATCGTCTCTCCAAAGTGGCGCACTTCCTACCTGTTCGAGAGAATATCACTGCTAGTCAGCTCGCTGACTTATATATTTCTCGAATAGTATCACTTCATGGTGTTCCACTAGAGATCAATTCAGAACGTGGCAGTCTTTTCACTTCTCATTTCTGGGAGAGTTTCCAAACTGCCATGGGAACCCATCTTTCCTTCAGTACCGCTTTCCACCCTCAGTCGAGTGGTCAGGTGGAACGGGTCAACCAAATTCTCGAAGACATGCTTAGAGCTTGCGTTATCTCATTCGGTATGGATTGGGAGAAATGTCTTCCTTTTGCCGAGTTTGCTTATAACAATAGCTATCAATCCAGTCTCAAGAAAGCTCCTTTTGAGATACTCTATGGACGAAGATGTCGAACACCTTTGAACTGGTCAGAAACCGGTGAAAGACAATTCTTTGGACCAGACATGATCCAGGAGGCAGAAGAGCAAGTTCGTGTCATTCGTGAGAATTTGAAAACAGCCCAGTCTCGTCAAAAGAGCCAGTATGATCGTCATCATAAGGATATGACTTATGAAGTTGGCGACAAAGCCTACCTTCGGGTTACTCCTTTGAAGGGTACCCATCGATTCGGTATCAAGGGCAAGTTAGCTCCTCGTTACATTGGTCCTTTTCGCATTCTCACTAAACGAGGAGAGGTTGCCTACCAGTTGGAACTACCCCCACATATTTCTCGAGTTCATGATGTCTTCCACATCTCTCAACTCAGGCGTTGCTTCTCGGATCCTATCCGCGGAGTGGACCACGAAACGCTTGATCTCCAAGATAACCTCACATATCGAGAGTATCCGGTTCACATTCTTGATCAGGCAGAGCGTGTCACTCGACGTCATAACATCAAGTTTCTCAAGGTTCAGTGGTCTCATCATTCCGAGAGAGAAGCTACTTGGGAACGAGAAGATCGTCTTCGACTGGAGTACCCTGCTTTCTTTCCGTCGACCCCTGAATCTCGGGACGAGATTCTTTCAAGTGGGGGCGAGTTGTCACATCCCTAGTTCTGGTATGACCTAGACTAGCTAGTCATGTGTGCATCATGTTTAAATTCCATTTAAGTTTGAAATGAGGATTTGTGAAACCCTCAGAATCATTTCTGGAAATGACCCAGATAAAAATTGCTCCAAAAGGGTCCAAGAAAATGTTCATGTTTCTCTCTGAAAATATTGGTCAGAGTTAAAATTCTAAAAAATATTCTCAAGAGCTCATAAACATTATTTTGGCCATTTGGAAATTAATTCAGTAATTATTTGCGTTGGATAAATATTTTTATATATACAAAATATTGTCCAATATTTCTGAATTTTTGGTGGGGGGCTTTGGAGGGGTCCAACTAGTCCCTACAAAAATTTACAGAATAAAATAAATTGATTTAGTATTTTTATTAAATCAAAACAAATGTCAGAAAATAGAAAACAAAAACAAAATAGATAAAGGGAAGAAGCCCACCTGACTTACCTGCGGCCTGCTATCGTAGCAAAGGCCCAGCCCAGCAGCGCGAGGCGGTCGTCCTCAACCTCTGCCAGTAGGCAGAGGCGTGTCGACGCGCGAGCACTTGCCGTGGCCACCTCCTGCTTCTCCCTCTCGTCGCCTGGATCGTCCCGAACGTCGCCACGCGCCGCCCCGGTCCTCTCCCACTCTCTCTCGCTCTCCCTCCTCCCCTGGACCTCTCCCTTTCCCCGGCGCCCGAAGCGCTGCCGCCGCCGCAGCTCACCGCCGACGCGCTCCCTGCCGTCCCCTCGCCCCTCCGTAGAGTCCACGAGCTCCGCCACGACTCCCTCGTCCTCTCCGTCAAGCCACAAGACGCCGGACGCCCCGTGGAGCCGTCGCCGCCGCCTTCTTCAACCCACGGCCGTGAAGATCTCCGGCGACCATACGCCGCCGTCAGCGCGTCCCCGAGCCCGCTGAGCTGCTCTTCCGGATCGCTGTGAGCTGCTGCTCCTCCTCCACCTCTCCATTCTTGCCCTCGCACACCGCAGCCGCATCCCCGCTCGCGCTCGACTCCGGCCGCCGCCGCGAGCTCTGCTCTGGCGAGCTCCGCCGTTCCCACGGCCTCCCCTGGGCGCGGCTGGATGCGCCCGTGCACGAGCTACCCGCCGGTGGCCTCCGTGTGCCAAACCGTGGCCTCCAGCTCGTTCCGGCGAACTTCCGCCGTGGCTCGAGGTCGTCGCCGGCGAAACTTCGGCGACTGACGTGGTGCGTGATTAGCTGCTAATCTCAGCACTTAATTAACCCCTGACACTGACAAGTGGGCCCCAGCACCACTAATCCTACAATTAGGATAATATAACCCTCTGTTAACTAACCGGTCACTGACGCGTGGGCCATGCCCCTGTTTAGTTTAGGTGCTAGTTTAGTTAGCGCTAATTAACTCTGTTAATTAGTTGTCACACTGACAGGTGGGCCCAGGCCCTAACTAACCAAGGTTAGTGCTAACCTAACACTAACTAACTCTGTTAGTTAGATGTTACACTGACATGTGGGTCCCAGCCGTCAGGTTTTACCTGGGCTGGCGCCTTTGACCTGCTGACGCAGGCATGACGTCATGCTGACGCAATTATTTATTTTCTGGATTCAAATCAAATCAAGAAATTCCAGAAAATGATATAAACTTCAAAAAATCATAGGAATTCAACCGTAGCTCAGATTGAAATAAGTTATATATGAAAAATTATCAGAAAAATGCAATCTTTCCATCTGTACTAGTTTCATGCATGACAAACCAACTTATACCTACTGTATAAGTGAAAACATGTAAATGGCATTTATAAGAGCTTAATTTGGAGTTGCATTTGAACCCTTGATTCAAGTGGACTTCATCCAATTTGATTACTAGTTGCATTAGCTCAAACAGCATCACATCTACATGCCATGTTCATGCATCATATTGTTGCATATGCTTGTGGTTTGATTGTTGGCACCGTTCCTTCTCGATAGGTCCTGCTCCGAAGAGTGCTCGAGAGTACCTGTCTGTGAAGCAGTGCCTCCTCTGTTGATCTACCAGGCAAGCAAACCCCCTTGTTCATTCCGATACAATCCTACTCTCTCGCTCCTGCTCTCAGTTATTGCATTAGGACAACAACGATTCATCTGCTACTTTGTGCTGCGGTAGTTGAACCCATTCCTCTGCATGACCTGTCATTACCACAGTAAATAGTTGAAACCCACTAGCATGTGTAGGAGTTGATTGAGCCCATGTTTTGTTCCTACCATGCTATGCCTGCTATTGCTTAGAGTTTTGTCAGGTCTGATTCATTGGGAATGAATTGGAGTGTTATGAGTTGTTCTGGTGCTGAGAGTTAAGTGTGTGAACACGATTTGGTAAAGGTACCGGTGAGAGGCCATGTAGGAGTACATGGTGGGTTGTCTCACTAGAACCGTCCTTAAGCTCTGAGTTCTATGTATGTTGTCCAATGACTCGATACTACCACACATTGGGTTCCGGTAACTCGGCCCATCTCAACTTATTAACCAACTTGGTCTCTGTCCAGGAGTTGCAACTAGTTTCTGGTGTTTGTAGGTAGTGTTAGTAGTCTACCAAGTGGCACCCGGCCAGGTGGGATTGGGACAGACTAGGCACAGTGGCACGGTGTACCAAGTGGCACCCGGATGGTGGGCTTGGGAACCCTGCTCACATCGTTTGGGGCCGTGAGCGACACACCGGCCGGATCTCCTTACGGATGGAACCCGAATAGGCGATAAACCTGGACTAGAGTCTTGTGTGGTTAGTCAGGTCGTGGTCGACTCCCTCGCCAGGCTTCCGCTTGAAGTTTGCCGAGATACATGACGTGTGCATGGCGGTAAGTGGCGAGAGCGTGTGTGAAGAAGTACACCCCTGCAGGGTTAACATGATCTATTCGAATAGCCGGGTCCGCGGTTATGGACTTCTTGGATGCTTACATGGTACATAGACAACTTAAAGTGGATACTATAAAATGCTCAAGACAAGTGTGAGTGCTATGGATGGCCTTCTCGTAGGGAAACGGGGATGAATCCATAGTAGTGTATTGTGTGGTGATTAGTGGACTCGTGTGCGCCATATCACCTCAAAGAAGTGCATGTATGATAGGATCTGATGTAAGTCTTGCTGAGTACCTTTGTACTCATGTTGCTTTATTTATGTTTTTGCAGCGGAGACTTCGGTCTTACTAGTGTTCTCGTGGACTTCGACAAGTAGCTTGTACCTCAGCTACGATCTTGATCGGATGTTGTAGATAGTCAGGCTCTTCAGCCTTTTTCTTTTGTAGATGTCTATACCCAGACATGTAATGCTTCCGCTTGTTGCTTGTATGCTCTGTATGATGGGTCCTGTGACCCCTGTTTGCAATAAATGCTATGATGGCTCTTTGAGCCTTTATCTATATGAGTTGTTGAGTTATGCTGTGATGCCATGTTGTACAACACATACTTGCATGTTATGCGTACGTGTAATGTGTATTGCTATGTGTGGGATCTGACTATCTAGTTGTTTATCCTTAATAGCCTTACTTACCGGGAAATGTCTCCTAGTGCTTCCACTGAGCCATGGTAGCTTGCTACTGCTCCGGAACACTCAGGGTGGCCGGCATGTGTCCTTCTTCGTTCCTGTGTCTGTCCCTTCGGGGAAATGTCACGCGATGAATACCGGAGTCCTGTTAGCCCGCTACAGCCCGGTTCACCAGAGTCCTGCTAGCCCAGCGCTACAGCCTGGATTCACTCGCTGATGACCGACACGTTCGTTGCTGGGTCATGTATGCCTGTCCCTATAAGTTAGTGCCACTTTGGGTTTACGACTAGCCATGTCAGCCCGGGCTCCTTATCATATGGATGCTAGAGACACTATCATATACGTGTGCCAAAAGGCGCAAATGGTCCCGGGCAAAGGTAAGGCGACACCCGTGGGGATACCGTGCGTGAGGCCGCAAAGTGATATGAGGTGTTACATGCTAGATCGATGTGGCATTGAGTCGGGGTCCTGACATCCGGTTAATTTGAAATTTGTGTTGTTTGCACGAATTTTGTCCGGTTAGTTCATATAGTTGTCGAAAGGTATGCGGGCAGCATCGGATGGCATCCATCAGTGTCCTCGGATAGATGCCGGTGTAAATTTGTGGGCCAGCGCTGGAGGTGCCCTAACTATCATGCTATAATCACTAACAATCCTCCATTATTTGGCAGGGAACAGTTATCCCTCGATCAAAATCAGATCCGTGGTGTTTCGCACTCCTCTCGCGTACGAGTGTAAACTCTTGCTTAAATAAAAAGGGAGCAAGTGGACGGCACTGTAGCACATCATATCACTCGAACTAGCCCGCCTAACGAGCAGGAAAGCACCGCCCTCGTCATTTTATTCTGGATTCTATCAATCAATCGCGCGAAAATGTTACGCTTCTCAAGTTCTAAAGGAAAAGGCGGCACACTTACGACTCATACGCGTCGCAACCCCGACAGTCCGGCTCGCACGCCGCTTACCAAAGGGGACACGCGTTGTCTTGCAATTTCACTGACATGTGGGACCATAATTGAATAAACCGTCGATAGCCGAAATCTAATCGCTCGGTGGGCATCGGCTGAGAAGAGACAAACGGGGGAGGGAGAAGAGATCACCCGCCCGCCGCGCATGGACTCCAAGAAATATATGGTGATAATGTGAGGTGGGCCATGCTGGAGTCCGGACCACTTCTGGAGCCCGCTCTCACTGCCCTGGCCCCTCAAAACGCCAGCTGCCCGCTGCATGCATAGCAAGTAGTCCCCGCTTATGTGGAGTAGAGAGAGGCACTGACAAAGTCAAGGAGTAACAGTGGAGACAATAGCTTTCATCAAAAATAAACAATGAATACTCGTTGCTCGTCCTCTATATCAGAAAGAATACTTTCATTCGCCGACATGTGGGACGTCGACCATCCTGGTCCACCTGCCATGCACAAAATTATCCTGGTCTACCCCGGTCGTATCGCAGGCCCAACCTTTCCCACCGTAAGTTGTTCGGACAAAGGAACCATCATGACTTCGTTGAATTCCGCTTCTTCAAGAAAACTTACTGTACCCGCAATACTGCTACCACACGTGAAGACTGGATGGCACTGTACCACGTCATATCACTGAAACCCACTAGGCCAAACTAGCCCGCCTAGGTCATCTATTTTGGAACGGAGGGAGTACGTCTTTGCACTGCTATGATTTTGTGTTGCACGTTCTCTGTACTTTTGCTACGATTTTCCTACCCTATGAACCAAATGAGGCCTGAATGTATGTCGACTATTGCCTGATCGATCGCTAAGCCTACAATTTTAGGAGCTAGGGCTATTGGTCGATCGACGAGGGATAAGTATAAGCGTACCACGAGCTCATCAGCCCCAACGTTTCTCTTTGGTGAGTGTTTTGCAAGTACTATAGCTCGCATAGTAGCTAGCCTACTAACACTAAGAATCATCAAACAAGCCCTATGATATGATAAACAGTTCAAACTTACATCTAAGCATGCCATATATTACATCAAAAGCTGGTGAGGATACATCTGTTTCCATAACTCGGAGAGGGTTCGCATGATTCATCGCATGATTCACAATCAAACGAAAGTAGCAAGATCCGCCCACACAAGACAGTGCACTAGCCCTAAGATGGTTTGATAACACGCATCGTTCTGGTAATTAAACACAGGGCAATGCAAACTACCCTGAAGGATTAGCGCGACCAACTATTTATTGTCATCGATCTCTCGGGCAATGACCACAACACGGATAGCAGCATGGGAATCGATTCTGGGGCGATGTCCACAGGACTGACCGCGACATCGGAATCGATCTCTGGGGCGATGTCCACAGGATGGACAGCGGCATCGGAATCGATCTCCGGGGCGATGCCAACAGGACAGGCCACGACATCGGAATCATCAAGGACAACCACCAGCACCTGCACAACACTAACATATTAGCAAGCACATTGCAAATAATCAAAAAGCAAGCACATTGCAAATAATTAAAAACCACAACTATGGTAAGAAGCCATTATTTTTTACCTTGTGCAGCTCACCGGGGGATCTCATCCCTCCGGGGGCCATCTCCTCGTCCTCGATGGGGGCCATCACCTTGCCAGGGGAATACTGCTTCTCAACGGCGACTATCTCCTCAAACTCGGTCTTGAGCCTCACATAGGTGGCAATCAGAGCTCCTGGGGTAGGCACGGTGGGGCCCTTGCTATTCTTCCAACTTTCTTTGAGGAGTTCGTCCGCCAACGTCCTCTACTCTTTGGCCAGTGCTTGTTTCTTGGAGTTCTTCGTCTCCATGGGTTGGCCCGCCAACATGGTCAACTCGTTGGTCGGTGCTCGCTTCCTGGAGATCGTTGTCTCCAGTGGGTTATCCGCCGGCAACTCTTTGCCTAGTGCTCCAGGATCCATCAATGAACTGACAAACAAAAAGCAATCGAAAGGAAACCACAATCGTAATGAAAACGGGAAAAGAATAGGATGTGAGAATCGGTCGGTGCTTCGCAAAAAGAAGATTATTTGAATGAAAATATAGCAGCATAACTGATTCGCCCACCTTTCCTTCATCGGTAGAGAAGAAAAATGGCAGAAGTGAGTAGCCTGGAGTGAGGTTTTCTTCAAGAAAGGGAAGAAAGGGCTTGAACGAGCGTTCCAATGAAATGATGGTTGCTTCGTCCAGTCCAACTTGGAGGCCACCTTAGCATGCTGGTAAAGGTGTGGGTTTTGTGATATGACGGGTCATGACAGCCAAACCAGGGTGACAGGTGAGTCTCGACTGTAGCACCTCGCTGTGATTTGGTGGATGGCACGTGGGCCCAGATGCTTTGAAATGTCATTAACTTGATTTTAGTCTCTTTAGTATTTGGATCCAAGCATGGATGAGGCTAGCAAGTTTTAGTCCCACTACTTTTAGTCATGAGACTAAAACGTATCCAAGCACTCTCTCAATATTGTGCACCGCGACCAAGGCGGAGAGGAAAACGAGAGAATTACGTAATTAATGCATGAGTTTAATTAGGGTAGTTTTGTAAAGTACGAGATACATTCCTCCAATCACAAAATGCCTTGGTTCGTGAGATTTGAGATTTGAGCCCTATAAACCGGAAGGGAGGGGGTACTGCACAAGGTGTAGTCTAGTCACTTGTTTTTTTTTTGAGCCGAAGTCTAGTCACTTGTTGAAATCTCTAGAAAGGCAAATACGCCTTTCCGGTTTACAGGTCTATACTACTCTCTCCGTCTAGGTGTAAGTCATCTTACGAAAACCAAATAGTCCCAAAACACTTAGGCGCGGTGCATTAACTTCTACCTTGTTTCTTGTTTCTTCACATACGTATCAACAAATAAGAGCTGAGAGGTGTGCATGCTTTTAATGACTCGCAATGGCTAGTTCATTGCATGGAATGCTATTAATTAGCAAATAAACATTGGTGACCCTAGGAGGAAACGGTGCTAAGTGCGTGGACCTATGCAGAATGAGTATCAACCAATGGATAATGGAGTTTAATTGTTAAACAATAGCAATTTTGTCTCATGCAAGAGCCTGGCTAGTACTCCAAGGAACCGCACCATGCGAGCGTTCACAACTGCCACGTTCGGTTTGCACTTGGCTATTCGCCTCTTCGAGAAGACGAACAATGATGTTAATCCTACTTCTACAGTATCGAATCCACTGCTGCATGTCCGTCCACCTCGTGCGGGAGGGATAGCGTGTAGCGAAAGCTTCTACTTACTGCTCCTGCCTTTGCGTCCATGACAGGTGGGCCCAACAGGTGGTTGGCCCACCTGTCATGCAGCCAAAGGCAGGTGCAGTTAAGGCACCGGAGCTCAGTCCGCGAGGGAGAGGGCGTCGTAGTAATCAAATTTCTCGGGCTTGTACGAGTTGATGCGACACATCAAAGCACTGCATTCGATAAAACTCTTTTTACACATTTCAAATGGGCTACTTCGTATGTAGGAGTAGACATATTCTGCTTCGTATGTACTCCCTCCGTTCCAAAATATAAGTCTTTTTAGAGATTTCACTATGAACTACTCCCTCTGTAAACTAATATAAGAGTGTTTAGATTACTAAAGTAGTGATCTAAACGCTCTTATATTAGTTTACGGAGGGAGTACATACGAAACAAAATGAGTGAATCTACACTCTAAAATATGTCTATATACATCCTTATGTAGTTTGTAGTGGAATCCCTAAAAAGACTTACATTTAGGAACAGAGGGACTACTCACTTGTCCCAATCTCTAAAAAGACTTATATTTGGAAACAGAGGGAGTACAACGCATGCATGCAAGCCGTGACTTTACTTTTGATACTTGCATGTGTTGATTTGATGCACCTTGCCAAATTTTGACTATAAATTTAACTAACCAAATTTTCATGCATGTCACAAAAAATCACGGTGCTGTTTGGATTGTGACCATGTTTGTCTTATGTTGCCACATTATTTTTCCCACACTTGCCACACTTGCCTAACCTGAATTGCTCCAATTGTTAGACACACTTTGGCTTGCCTAAGGGAATCTTGCCACAATTTTTGTGTCTATGACATGTGCGGTTTACTGCTAATAAAAAAAATTCTTGTCTTAGGTGTGGCTAATAAAAAAGACTTATATTTAGGAATGGAGGGAGTAGAAAATATAAATAATAATGCATGTTGGGGCAACCCACGTTTCCGCTAATTTTAGCCGTGGGCTTGTTCACAATTTTTACGAGGGGGTGGTTGTTCATTTAATGGAGGGACTTGTAGTACTACCAGACTTGAACGATACTAAGTGCGACCTGGCACACCGTAACACCACTTGGAACAAGCGGGTAGCTATCTCAAAAAACAATCAACAACTAAAAAAACCGCGACCTGGCATGTAGCAGTACACAATTTTAAACGATTGTTTTGATGGAGTGAAAAAGGAAAACTACCCCACTACTTATATATAGGCCGGAGCCTCCGCGCTTGCTTGCTAGGGCTGCTCTATTCACACACTCTCATCCTCTCCAGATCTAAACAAGATAGGGGTAGTAACCCTGTCTTTCTCCCTTCAAAAAACATTGGCTTTCTATCCTCACCGCTGGTTACAGATCCGGACGTATCCCCCTCCGCCGGTGAAGGGGAGGAGGGGAAGCGTTTAGGCCGTCGTCGACAGCGAGGGAGGAGACCCACTGTCGGACGCACCACTATCTCTGGCCAAGCGCCGGCGCGGGAGGTCCTCCGATCCCTTCGTTGTCGCCTGTGGGCGGATCCGGCCTCCCGCCGCCCACCTATCCACATCCCAACGACCTTCAAGTATATCTTCGTTCGAAACCGCCTTAGCTCTACTTCCCAGCTCGCTACGTTGCTGCATGTGCATCATTTTCTACCTCTCAGCCCCTCTCGATCGGATGGTCCAATGTCACCTATTTTTCTTCTTCTATTGTTAGAGGTAAAGCTACTTCATGGAGTCGAATCTTGTACTCCCTTCGTCCGAAAATACTTGTCATTGAAATAAAGTGGGGGTGGGGGAATTTAGTATGTACATCGGACTTGGTACAAACAGGAAGGAAAGGGGATGAAAGTAGTACAGACTGGTCATCCAACCGGTCTCTTGGTCGAAAAGGGAAATATAGGGGTAACGTTGTACACAGTGGTATGACCAGGACTAGATTTGCTATCCACACATAGGAGTAGGTGGCTAGAGTGAACAAAAATGGGACCAACCCAGATATGTTTCTTGGATGTTTGTTTCTCGGGGCAACAAACTATGAATCACCACTTTATGCCCCTGTTTACGTACATGGTGCTGTACTGCTGGTGCACCCACTGTCCCATGCCCTTATACCAAATATTTAGGCTTCGGTCAGAATAAAGGGGCATAAAACATAGGTCCTGATGAAAATAGAGGAATAGGAAAGGAATGTAGGTATAAAACTATGGAACAACGAACCTGAGGAAACTCTCAAGAGAATGTGTTCGGATGGACTACGAAATGTACATATTTGTTTTTTTAGAGTAGCATGCATGGCAATATGAGATGCTATTTGTTTATTCAGCTGCACAGTGACTACTCTTGTCCTCACCTCACGTACCACACATAGGTTGATTTTTTTTATTCGGGCAAACACAGCACAGCAACCTGTCTAACGCATGGCAGCGAGCGCCTACCTCGGGCTTCTGCCAAAAAAATGAGCAGCGCATGGATGTTTCTAATCCGATGGAATTAGTACTACCAGACCAGCTTTCCTATGAAACACTATTCACCTTTCCCGTGTTCTGAACGATTGGAAGGGAAAGAATACGATAGGAATTGTGTTCCTACGAAAATCCTGCACCAAACCTGTGAACCGAACGCAGCCTTAGTTGTTCTTAATATAATGTTCCTGGTAAAAATGAAGCCATGCCACTGTTTTTGCCTGTAATTGTTCGAGACTCTGACAAGTTTAGCCAAATGTTTTCGCCTGTATTTGTTTGAGACTCTGACTGTTTCCTCTATGCCTTTTTGTGCAAACAGGGATATCCAATTCACCTATTTGTTGTTGTGACCTTTTGGTGCACTGCACAAAACTCTTCTTAAAAGAAGTGACTTTTGTGCTGTTTAACTGGAATGTCAGATGGAACAGTTGGTTCATTTTGGTGGAATTGCACAAAGGGAGATCTGTGTTCCAATCCTCATCATCCATATTGGCGCCATAACCTTCCTTTAGGTAAGAATGATATTTAATGCATGTGTTCATCTCTATTTTCTGACTGCCATGAGAAAATAATGTTGTTTTTTACTAGTACACTTGTACTCCCTCACTGATAAAACCAATTCTGAATTAGAAGGCCAATCATGTACTTGGTTTCACCAACTGGTGAGGAGAAAGAGAAACATAGCATGAAGAGGAAGAAGAAGAAGAAGAAGAAGAATAAACAATGCCAAGGCGATCTTGCTGAAGCCAGAGGCCTCAGTTGTCGGTGTACTAAAGTAGGGGGTACCTTAGTACCCCGAACTCGTGCACGGGCAGTTGCAGCACCCCGCGGCAAGGCTTGCCGGGCGCCCGCCAAGACCCTCCGTCATTAACTGTTACTGCCATTCAAGAACAAAGTATCGACTGAGAAGACACAGATCCCGGCAAGAGAAGCTCGCCGGGGAGAACAAAGGCCCCGGCAAGAGGAGCTTGCCGGGAAGGCCAACCAAGGCGTTTTCGGACGGCTTGCCGCGTCGCCCCGCGCGTCCCGGTAAGGCCCGACGGCCGGCAAGCTTGCCGACGCGACAAGAGAAGGACCGCGGCAAGGTGTTTGCCGCGGCTGGGCTGCCACCATACACTCAAACTCCAGCGCATCCAGCGACGTGTCACCCCAGGGCCATCCCAGGAGCACGTGGCGAGGCGCTGCGCAGCCATGCGGAGCAAGGTGCAAGCGGAGCTGACAGAGACGCCATCGTGGCAACCGGTGGCTCACCTAACGGTCGTTTCTCTGCACTGTTGGGGCGACCGGACGGGCATTAAATGCCCTTGTCCCCTGCCGCCAGAGTTAGGTAGGGGACACTATTGGTCACTGTTGTACCAACCTGCATTTTTACCTATTTACCTCCTCTTCCTACGCTGCCACCTGTGGGTGCCCCCTTCAGACTATAAAAGGGAGGCCCATGTGCACGTAGAAGGGGTTCGGTCCATTCGACACACGCAACACCACCATACACTCGCACGCTCGAGCAAGATCAAATACAAACACAAAGCAGCAGTAGGAGTTTTATCTCTCCGGAGAGCTTCGAAGCTGGGTAAAAATCGCCCATCTCCCCCGCGCGCCCGACCTCGATCTGCTCTGCGCACGCCCTCCGCTCCCTTGCCGGACTAGAAGGGGCCCCTGCCCCATAGGTGCTCGAGGCCACAGAGAGACCTCCCCGACATCTTTGGCGCGCCAGGTAGGGGTGCGTCGAGGTCGTGAGCATCTGATCCGGTCTCCGTGCGCGCTTCATCAACGCCTTCATCAATATGCCACCGAAGAAGAAGCCTTCGGAGGTGGCCGCTCCGTCTACATCGATTCTAACACCACCGCCGGAGCAAGCGGGCGGTGGAGTCGACGCCGGCGAAGGAGCGGGTGCCGACGGTGGGACTCACGTCGTCACCAGGTCCAAAAACAAGGCCCCGCAAGCGTCGGCGACCGTGCAGACACCACACCCTTCCCAGGAGGTGCATGGTCGACAACGCCCCGGTGCTCCTAGTACCATGCTCGCATTGGAGCAAGGCCAAGCTGGTGGGTCGCGGGACGTTCGAGGTCAGCATCCACGCCAGCATGCTGGCGCGAGTGAGGTACGGTCGCCTGGGCGAGGTGTCGCACCTCCCAATCCAGTTGGGAGTCCGAGCACATCCCGCTTCTCGCGCCGCTCGTCGCCACCGCCACCCAAGATAGCAGAGGAAGCGCTGGCCCGAGCCCAGCTACTTCTAGATTACCCTACGGCGCCACATAAGATTGACGACTGGAGGATGACCATATACAGCCTCATCGGCTTCGCCAACGGCGACAAGCCCCGGCAACCGAGCGCATCGAAGCCCCGGCAAGGCGCCCAGGCGCCAGCCGACGCCGACAAGACCGCTGGGGGTGCCACCTCCGTGCACTCCCTGCCCCGAAGGCCAAGATCGCCGGCTCGCCGGACCAACCCCGACGCCGACTCCACCGCGTCGTCGGACCCGCGACCTCGCCGCGATCAACGCCACGTTCTCCAAGAATGACAACATGAAGACGCTCGCACTCGCATCGAGCGCCGGAGAGAAGCGCGATGTCAATCTGACCAGCGCGCTGGGCCCACTGTCGATGTGCACGCACCCGTGGAACCAGGCGACTTGCTGTACGCAGCAGGTTGCCCTGCGTTCACCCGTGAGCTGCGGCAAGTCCAGTGGCCCAAAACCAAGAACTTCAAGCCCGACGTGCCCGAGAAGTACGATGGCAGGATACATCCGTCGGAGTTCCTCAGCATCTACACCATCGCGGTGCAGGCTGCCGGAGGGCGCGACGAGAAGATCCTCGCCAATTACTTCCCGCTGGTGCTCAAGCCCAACGTCATATCTTGGCTCATGCACTTGCCGGACGGCTCCATCTCTTCGTGGGCTGACCTGTGTCATCAGTTTGTCGGCGCCTTCACAGGCGACCACAAACCCCATGGCCAGGAGAGCGATCTACATCTGCTCGTCCAGAAGGAGGGAGAGCCCCTGCGCAAGTACATACAGAGATTCAGCCAGGTGCAGCGCAACATCCCAGACGTCCACCCTGCCGCGGTTATCAGCGCGTTCCATCAGAACATGCGTAACCGCAGGATGAGGGAGGAGATGGCGATGTGCAAGATCAGAGATGTCAGCGAGCTCTATGCTCTGGCCGACAAGTGTGCACGGGCTGAGGAGGGGAGGAAAATCCCCGGAGAGATTGCAGGAGCAGAAGGATCTGACAGTGAGGATGCCGCCCCGGCAAGGAAGAACCGGCGGCGAAACAATAGGAAGAGAAAGGCTAAGGATGTGCTAGCTGTCGAGCATTCCGGCAGCGGAGGTGGCTCCGACAAGGCCAAAGCCGATGACTCCGGCGAGGCTGTGGTAGCCGCCGACAAGCAGGATGGCTCCGGCAAGCGATATTGCAAGATTCACCGCAAAAAGGGCCATGACCTCCAAACCTGCAAGAAAGTGGAGCAGATGGCGGAGCTGCAGAAAGCTGAATACGAGCGCCTCGACAAGGAGAGGGCCCAGGGAGGTGGCGGAGGATCCGGCAAGAAGCTTCCTGCCCGGGGAGGGCACCGCGGCAAGGCCAAGCCGCAGCAAGGAGACAGGCCTCCTCGCGGCCGCGACAAGGACGAAGATGAAGATGAGGATGATGAGATGGAGGAAGATGAGGCTGATGACCAAGGGTTTCAGAAGGCAACAGAGGTGCTGTGCATCGACGGCGGCGCCTCTCTGCACACCTCGCACTGCCAACTCAAGCAGTGGGTGCGAGAAGTGAACGCAGCAGAACCGTCCGTCGAGTCGCGCAGGCCTCTGAAGTGGTCCAGCAAGCGGTCGGGTGCTTGCCGATGTTGGTCTCACCAACAATCCGCAACCTCAAGGTCACGAAGATGCTGGTTGACGGCGGGGCCGGCCTGAACCTGATTTCCTCCGCGGTGCTCAAGAAGCTCCAGATCCCCGACAACGAGCTCGAAGAAACTGGTACCTTTCAAGGGATAAATCCGGGAAGGAGCAAGCCCAAGGGGAAGATCACACTGCCAGTGACATTTGGCAGCGAGCTGAACTTCAGGACAGAGAGGGTCACGTTTGATGTTGCCGATATCCCATTACCCTACAATGGGATACTCGGCCGACCAGCGCTTGCCAAGTTCATGGCAGCCTCTCACTACGCATACAATGTGCTAAAGATGTCTGGTCCGATAAGTGTCATTTCTGTCCAAGGTGACAAGAAGGATGCACTTATGTGCACCGACAAGATTTACCGGGAAGCAGCAGCCGCCGCAGAGTGCAAGCCACTTGCCGCTGAAGCTCCCCGGGCGAAGAAGAAAGCCAAGTCCGGCAAGAGTAGCTCTGATGCCCACTCCGGCAAGCGCGCCTCTCCGGAGTGCTGCGCTGCCGTCGAGGACGCACCATCGAGCTCCACCGACAAGTGCAAGAAGGCAAAGACAGCTTCACCAGAAACCAAGAAAGTGGCCGCCAAGGAGGACGGCACCGGTGGTACCTTCACCATCAGTGCCACGCTTGATCCTAAATAGGAAAGCGCGCTTGTTGCTTTCCTGCGGGCGAATGTCAATGTGTTTGCATGGCAGCCATCTGACATCCCCGGTGTTCCCAGGGAAGTAATTGAGCACCACCTTGCCGTATGCCCTCACGCGCGGCCCGTCAAGCAAAGAGTCAGAAAGCAAGCAGTAGAGCGTCAAGAGTTCATAGCAGAGGAGATCAGGAAGTTGGAAGCAGCAGGCCTGGTCCGGGGAGTACTCCATCCGACGTGGCTAGCCAATCCAGTAGTCGTGCGCAAGGCAAACGGGAAGTGGAGACTTTGCATCGACTTCACTGATGTCAATAAAGCCTGTCCCAAGGATCCATTCCCCTTGCCGCGCATTGACCAGATTGTTGACTCCACAGTAGGATGTGATCTGCTTTCTTTTCTTGATGCTTACTCAGGATATCATCAGATCTTCATGGCAGAAGAGGATGAGGAGAAAACCGCATTCATTACTCCATGTGGCACGTACTGCTTCGTACGGATGCCTTTCGGGTTAAAGAATGCTGGTTCGACATTTGCAAGAGTAGTCAGCCATGCTCTTGAGCCACAGTTGCATAGAAATGTAGAAGCTTACATGGACGACATAGTGGTCAAGAGCAAAAACAAAGAGACTCTGATCCAATATTTGGATGAGACTTTTGCAAATCTGCGCAAGGTCAACCTCAAGTTGAACCCCGAGAAGTGTGTGTTTGGAGTTCCTTCCGGCAAGCTTCTCGGGTTCTTTGTGTCTCAGAGGGGAATTGAAGCCAATCCCGAGAAGATCAAAGCCATTGAGCAAATTGAAGCACCAAAGCGCGTCAAGGATGTGCGAAAGCTTGCCGGCCGCGTTGCTGCTCTCAGTAGATTCATTTCCAAGTCGGCCGAACGCGCCTTGCCATTTTTCAAAATCTTGAAAAAGGCAGGTCCCATGAAATGGACTCCGGAAGCGGAGGCTGCGCTGCAGGACTTGAAGAAATATTTGTCCTCCACACCAACACTCGTCGCACCTAAGCCACAAGAGAAGTTGCTGCTATACCTGGCGGCAACCAATCAAGTGGTTATTGCTGCACTAGTGGCGGAGAGGGAGGCAGACGAGGAGCCGGCAGCCGCGGCAAGCGAGTCCAGCGACAAGCGGAGGGCTTCTCCGACAAGCCCTGGCCCGGCAAGCCCTGGTCCGACGAGTTCTGGCTCCGGCAAGGATGGATCTGTGCAGTTGCCGGAAGAAAAACAAAAGAAGAAGGTGCAGCGCCCAGTTTACTTTGTCAGTTCCCTTTTGCAGGGGGCTAGATCAAGGTACCCTGGTGTGCAGAAGCTGCTCTTTGGCCTACTCATGGCCTCAAGGAAGCTGCGCCATTACTTTCAAGCACATGAGATCACGGTTGTCACTCACTTTCCGTTGAAAAGGATACTACAAAACCCAGAAGCAATAGGCAGGATTGTCGAGTGGGTACTGGAATTGTCGAGCTTTGTCCTCAAGTTTGAAAGTAC
This sequence comes from Triticum dicoccoides, assembly GCF_002162155.2. Taxonomy (NCBI): domain Eukaryota; kingdom Viridiplantae; phylum Streptophyta; class Magnoliopsida; order Poales; family Poaceae; genus Triticum; species Triticum dicoccoides. The sequence goes on along the minus strand of NC_041393.1, from coordinate 423,519,611 downwards.
TTCAACTATTCAGAGTCGGGCTTTGGCGGAATTTATAGCAGAATGGACGCCAACACCGGATGAAGAAATTCCGGAGAGGAGCATCCCCGTCAAGGAAGTCAGCAAAGAGTGGATCATGTACTTTGATGGTGCCTTTTCGCTGCAAGGCGCCGGTGCGGGCGTACTACTCGTTGCCCCCACCGGAGAGCACCTCAAGTACGTGGTACAAATGCACTTTCCCAAGGAACAAGCAACAAATAATACTGCAGAGTATGAAGGCTTGCTTGCCGGACTAAGGATAGCAGCAGAGCTTGGGATTAAGAAACTTACTGTCAGGGGTGACTCACAGCTTGTCGTCCGCCAAGTCAACAAAGATTACCAAAGCCCGTTGATGGAGGCATACATTGATGAAGTGAGGAAGCTAGAGGAGCATTTTGACGGCCTACAAATGGAACATGTTCCAAGAGCGCAAATGGCGTTGCAGATGGCCTATCAAAATGTGCCGCACTTAAGTTGCCTGTGGAACCAGGGATTTTCGTGCTCAAGCTAACTCAGCCATCCGTCACACCATCAACTGGACAGAGCAAGAAGAGGATGTTGCCTGTCGGTGACCACTTTCCGGCAGAGCTCCCTGGAGCCGCCGCCAAGAAGGTTCCTAGGATCAACAAAGAAAGCGCTGAGGAGCAGTCCGCTCCGACAAGCCCCGGAGCTTGTTTCGTCGAAGCAGACACTCCCGACAAGCTGTGTCCCAACACGCTTGCCGGGGAACATCTCGCTCCGGCAGGATCCCCGATCCTTGCCGTAGAAACGGATGTTCCCGCAGCCGCGTTTGCGCCTGTAGTCCTCGCTGTCGAGCCACAAGCCCCAGCCTGGGCACAGCCAATAGTCCATTTCCTTCAGACAAGAGAACTTCCCGAAGAGCAGGAAGAAGCGGAAAGAGTAGCCCGGCAATCAAGTATGTACCAGTTTGTCGATGACATACTGTACAGAAGAAGATTTAACGGAGTGAAATTGAAGTGCATTTCCCGGGAAGATGGACAAGAGCTGTTGGCAGAGATACATGGAGGTATATGTGGTCACCACATTGGCGCAAGAGCACTTGCTGGCAAGGCTTTCCGGCAAGGCTTCTTCTGGCCGACAGCCCTCCAGGATGCAACTGCACAAGTAACCAAGTGTGAAGCGTGCCAGTTCCATTCCAAACAGATTCATCAACCAGCTCAAGCTCTCCAAACAATCCCTTTATCCTGGCCATTTTCGGTCTGGGGGCTCGACATCATCGGCCCCTTCCCCCGAGCTGTCGGGGGCTTTGAGTACTTGTACGTTGCAATCGACAAGTTCACAAAGTGGCCTGAAGTGGAACCAGTGAGAAAGGTGACAGCACAGTCAGCAGTCAAGTTCTTCAGGTTGATTGTCTGCCGTTTCGGGATCCCTAACAGGGTCATCACCGACAATGGCACACAATTTACGAGCCACACCTTCATGCAATACGTCCAAGATCTTGGCACCAAGATCTGCTTCGCTTCCGTTGCTCACCCAAGAAGCAACGGTCAAGCGGAGAGGGCGAACGCTGAAGTGCTGCGCGGGATCAAGACCAGAACTTTCGACAAGCTGCACAAGTGCGGAAAGAATTGGATCGAGCAGTTGCCGGTGGTTCTTTGGTCGATCAGGACGACACCAAATCGAGCCACCGGCCAGACACCTTTTGCTCTTGTCTATGGAGCAGAAGCAGTTCTCCCCACGGAACTCGTATACGGATCGCCACGAGTGCTCGCTTATGATGAGCTTGAGAAAGAGCAGCTGCGCCAAGATGACGCGCTGCTCCTCGAGGAGGATCGTCTTCAGGCTGCTGTGCGAGCTGCTCGCTACCAACAAGCTTTGCGCCGCTATCATAGCCGCAAGATTAACGCCAGAAGCTTCGAGGAAGGCGACCTTGTTCTTCGGCGCGTTCAATCCACCAAGAATTCAAACAAGTTGACGCCGAAGTGGGAGGGCCCTTATCGGGTGAAACGAGTCACTAGGCCCGGCGCCGTCCGCCTTGAGACCGAAGATGGCATTCCAGTGAGCAATTCCTGGAACATAGAACATCTTCGCAATTTTTACCCATAAGGCGCGGTTGCCGGACCCGTTCCGGCAACCACCTTTTGTACAAGCCTTGCCGCTGTCGCATGTAACACTTTGTACAAAGCCGGGCGCAGCTCCCGTGCGTAAATAAAGTTTATGTGCCCTGCACATCTTGTCAAATTCAGTGCATCTTTCTCTTTCTTGCATATATATCTGACACTTTGTGCAATACTTACCCCCGGTAAGCAATAAGGAACCTCAAGGTCCCATGTCATTATTTTCTCTTCTTTCTTCTCAAAAAGAAGATTCCTCCACCCACAAGTTCACCGGGGGGGGGGGGAAGAGGAGATAAAAGTCTGGACCGGGCGTCGTTCAAAGGAATCTAGCCTTGCCGGGACAAAGAAGACGGAAAAGCTAAGTAGCCAAAGTTTGAGCCTAGTCGATTTTAAATTTTTTAAGTTATATTCCTTGAACGTTCGTACCTTATATGGAAAACCTGTGCTTGGAGGAATCGACTCGCGGCTAAGTTGCGCCCTTGCGTTGTTTTCGAGCTCGCTCAACAATACAAGTGAGCTGCAACTAGCCCCGACAAGATTTCTTGCCAGAGGCAGCACCGCCAACGGGCTGCTGATGTTCCGCACTCAGCAAGTGTGCTTGTGCCGGCAAGGTCCCTCAAAACGTAGGGTAAAATCATGCAAGGGATGCAACAGAGTAAAAGAAATAACATAGCAAGCAGTGCACAGAATAGAGTTATATTACAAAAATGACTTATTGTGGCACTGACTGAATTGTTCTCATAACCAAAATGACAGCAGCAAGAAAACGGGAGAAGAAGGGCGGCCTAATCCGCGCGCCCGCCGTCGACCCTCCTGACCTCGTTCACCTTGTCCACGATGGGGGCGACGATGGCCCTGAGTTCTTCAAGATCAGCACCCTCCGGCAGCTTCTTGGTGACACGGGAGAGGTCGATGCCCGGGTTGCGGAAGAGGACCTTCACCAACACCTTCTCCAAGACCCCAGCGCAGATCGCGCGCGACTCGTCGGCCAGCTGCTTTGGGATCCTTTCCCGGAGCTGCCGGAGAGCCGTCACCACATCCTTGAAGAAGAGCGTGAGCTTGGCGCTGGGTTGGAGATTCTCCTCGGTGGAGTACCCGAAGCCCGTCAAGTTCAGCTCCGCCAACTCTTCGTCAATAAGCGCGGCGATGTCGACGAGGCCCTCCGTCCAGAGCTCCACCGTGGTCTTGAAGGTGTTCTGGGTCTCGGCGGCCCTCGTCAACAGCTCCTCGTTGCCCTTGAGGTCTTTCCTTAGGGCATCTTCTCGCTTCTTGGCGGCGTCCAGCGTCTCCGTCAAAGTAGCCAGCCTCAGCTCTAGATTAGCGCTCGAGTCCTTGGCGGCGTTCAGCTCTTTGATCTTCTCGGAGAGCTGAACTTGCAGATCGCCGTGGGCACGGGCATCCTTTTCGCGATCGCGCTGGAGTGCGGCAAGCTCTTCGTTCTTCCTGGTCACGTCCGCCTCTAGCTGCATCACCTTCTCTTCTAGCTCCTTCCTGGCGGCTTCAGTAGCCGCAGCGGCATCCTTCGCCTCCTTGAGTGCCCCGCCAAGTGATTGTTCTCGGACGGCGAGCTCCTCGTCATGGCTGTCCAAGTATGCCTTCCTCTGTATCAGCTCACCATCCCGCTTGGACAGCTCCTCGGCGGCGAGCCTCTGCTGTTCCTCGGCTTCAGCCTTCTCCAGGATGAACGCCTTCTTCGCCTCGTCGAGCTGCGCCCTCTCCTCAGCAATAGACCAGAGGGCCTCCTGGTTGCGGCTCTTGAGCTCCTGCGCATGTCTCTCTATATCAACTCCCGCCTGCGCGACAAGCGCTTCCCGGGACTCAAGCTTCGCTTGTCGGGTGCGGTACAGTGACACCAGCTTTCGGAGCAGCTGCTCCTCCTCGGACTCGCCGCTGCTGCTGCTTGGCCTGTCAACCACTGCCAGCCCGGCAGAGGCAAGTACCTCCCCGTCAAACTCCTCTCCTTCAACCGGCGCCCTGGAGCTCGATGCCCAGGGGAACTTGATATACACGCCCTCGCCGGCTTTCAAGTAAGCGCCGGGCTGGGGCTCCTCGGAGCCCAGCGCTGCGTCAGCGGCGGAGGGGTCGGCGGTCGGTGCAGCGCCTCGCGCTCCTGCGTCCTCCGGATCGTCAGTGCGGTCGCCGGACCCCTCGCCAGCCCCTGCGCCAGCGGCCTTGGCAGCCTCTTCACCGGTGGGCTCCTCCACGCCGGCCCCTTCCTCATCGGCGGCGGCCTCCCCAGTATTGCTGCGCCCGCCCTCCTCGCCGGTGGCCTCAGCTTCCATCGGGTCCCCAAGGGGAGGATCTGAAGACAGGGAGAGGAAGGGAAAGTCAAGCAAATACCCACGAGAAAGAAAAGGGAGATCAGCAGAACCCAGGGAGAGTCCCCGGCGAGGAGGGTCACCTGTGCTGGGCTCTGTGATCGTGGGCTCCACCACCGGGGGCTCACTGGTTCCACCCCTTGCCGGAGATCCCTTCCTTGCCGGAGAGGGTTCCCATGTCGGGGAATCGGCCCTCGGTGGCGTAGTCGAAGCCGACGACACCTTCGGGTCGGCCTCCGAGTGCTCCTGGTGGGCCTGTTCTGCTCCTGTATACAAAAGGGTCAACAATCAAGACGTTGGCAGAAGAAGAAGCAACCATGCGCGCCCCACGACAGGAAGTGAATCAAGGCACTTACGCTGGGGGCTGTGTTGGGAGCTGCTGCGAGGGGAAGGGACCGGGTCCGTCAAAGTGGTCTCGGACGTATCTTCTGCCGCCACAGCAGGATCGCCCTCGATGTTAACCACGGGGACCTTGGCCCTCTTCGCCGCCCTCTCCGCCAAAGTCCTGAGACGGAACAGGGGTTTTTAAGAGAAACAGATTAGATACAAGACAAACAACAAACAAGGATCAGAAGAAAGACGAGTACAGTATGAAGAAAGCCTTACTCCTCCTCCTCCTCCTCCTCTTCATCATCGTCGGAGCTCAGCGCGGAGAGGTCGAACTCCGGTACCCTCTCAGCGCGACATGGCGGAGGAGTAGGCTCCCTCCAGAGTTTGCCGAGGGCTGCGGCAGGATCAGGCGTGGCGGCCCGGGAAGACCCCGCCTCAGTTGCCGGCGCGGCCTGGGACCCTCCCGCGGAAACGGTACTTGCCGCGGTGGAACGTGTCCCACGGTGCTGCGGCTACTGGACGGCCTGCTCCTCTGCCAGCTCTCCGACTTGACGGAGGCGCCTTCTCGGACGGAATTGGGGCTGCGCTGTGGGCTCCGCCTGCGGAAAGCTGCTCGAAGACGGCTGGCCGCTCGCGCCCTCGGCGGACTCGCACATTCCGGCCTCGACCTCCCCTTCGCCATCGCCTTCTCCGGCAAGTTCTTCCCGGGCAGCAAGGCTTGCCGCCGCAGCTGCATCCGCCTCCGCCAACGTGAAGCCAAACTCGCCCGCTGCGGCGGCTGCCGCCGCCTCTTCGGCCCTGCTGGCGATATACGCCAGCTCATCGGCAGTGGTGGCACGGGTGAGGAGCTTCTGCTCGTCGGAGTTGACTGCCACCTCCGACAAGTCGTCGAAGAATTGCTGCACGACCTCGGCAGCGGGCTCTATCCAGTTTGCACTTATCCCATGCGAGTCGCACTCTGGCATCATTGTGCAGATGCGATCGCGCTGGGAGTTATTGCACAAGGGGATGACGCCCTGCGCCAACTGGAGCCACTCTGGATGATTGGTGTCATGCTTGAACATCTCCCTCAGCATCGCGCCAAGCTCCATGACCGTGAAATTGAAGTTGAGGCCTGGGCGCAGCCTCATGAAATCCGCCGGGCCGCTAAACAACCAGGCGGGCCTCCCCCTCGCCTGCAGAGGGGCGATACGACGGCGAAGGAAATCCGCGCCAACCGCTCCTGTTGTGAGTCCGGCATGCCTGAGCCGGAAGATTCGGGTGGTAGCGATCGTCAGCTTGGCATCATCCGGCGACAGGGCACTCCAGTCATTGCCACGCACCACCCGGGTCTTGCGCAGCTTGGTGAACGACGGCGGATTGGCATCACAGATCCAGCACCACTCCGCCCTCCACTCGTCCCACTTGTTGCGGAGCTCGCCCGTCAAGTACACCTCCTTCATGCCCATCCGGGAGGTCCAGGCAATCCCGCCAGCCAGTGGCTCCCCTTTCTCGGCCCGAGGGGAGAAATAATGACGGAAAAGAGCCACGTTGGGGAGGATACCAACGAAGTTCTCGCAGAGGTGTGCGAAAACCGCCATTGTCAGAACGGTGTTGGGGGTGAAGTCAAGCAGATGAAACCCATAGGTGTTCATGATGTCACAAAAGAAATCGGAAAAACGTGGGCAGAGCCCGCAATAGAAGAACACAGGGAAGAAGTAGTACCCTTTGGGGCACTACTTCGATTTGGAGGCCTCCGCGGAAAGCACCGGCGTGCGCGGATGCGCCTGCGTTTCCGTCGACCAGAAGAGGTAGAACTCCGCCTGCAACGCCTCCGGAGTGAGCTCGGGGGGAAAAGCACATGCTTCTTGCGCAGCGCCTCGAGCTCCAGCGCCTCGACCGACTTCGCGGCCTTCGCAGCCTTCGTAGCCTTCCCGGCCTTCGGAGCCATGGCGGAGGCAATGGGGGGGGCGAAGGCAACGGCGGCGACGGCAACGACGGGCGGCGGAGTGCTGTTCTCTTCTCGATTCAAGAGACGGAGAAGAGCGGCGGAGCTTTCGGAGGAAGGAACTGCAAGTGGCGAAAGTGGGGGAACGGCCCCCCTTCCTCTGCTTATAAACGGGGGATGCGAACGTTACGCATTTCTTGGAGTTAAGTATTGACCACGTTCTCTCCCACGACGCCGCAATCGACGCGTGCCGTTGCGAGAGGACGCGGTGGACACGGAGTCCGATTTTGTGTGGACCCAGGCCACGCGTGCCCGTGCACTGTTCTGGGCCTGGCCCAACAACGCTCGGCACCGTGTATGGCCCAGGTCCGGGGGCTCCTGTCGGTGTACTAAAGTAGGGGGTACCTTAGTACCCCGAACTCGTGCACGGGCAGTTGCAGCACCCCACGGCAAGGCGTTTGCCGCGGCTGGGCTGCCACCATACACTCAAACTCCAGCGCATCTAGCGACGTGTCACCCCAGGGCCATCCCAGGAGCACGTGGCGAGGCGCTGTGCAGCCATGCGGAGCAAGGTGGCAAGCGGAGCTGACAGAGACGCCATCGTGGCAACCGGTGGCTCACCTAACGGTCGTTTCTCTGCACTGTTGGGGCGACCGGACGGGCATTAAATGCCCTTGTCCCCTGCCGCCAGAGTTAGGTAGGGGACACTGTTGGTCACTGTTGTACCAACCTGCGTTTTTACCTATTTACCCCCTCTTCCTACGCTGCCACCTGTGGGTGCCCCCTTCAGACTATAAAAGGGAGGCCCATGCGCACGTAGAAGGGGTTCGGTCCATTCGACACACGCAACACCGCCATACGCTCGCACGCTCGAGCAAGATCAAATACAAACACAAAGCAGCAGTAGGAGTTTTATCTCTCCGGAGAGCTCCGAAGCTGGGTAAAAATCGCCCATCTCCCCCGCGCGCCCGACCTCGATCTGCTCTGCGCACGCCCTCCGCTCCCTTGCCGGACTAGAAGGGGCCCCCTGCCCCATAGGTGCTCCAGGCCACAGAGAGACCACCCCGACATCAGTCGAGGCTATTCAAGGGCTCCGGCAACAACTACCTTACATGTGAGACGATCCTCCAGGGAGCCCTTCCACTTCTGCTGTCTCACTTAATTAATTAGGAGCACTTAAGTACCACTAATTTATTACTGCCTAATTTTCTTGTTGGAGTTAAATAAATCTTTAGTAGGACCCTATGCTGAATCATGTACGTGTGAATGTTTGTCTATGGAGGTGAATCATGTGGTGGAGCAGGGAGGGAATATTATTAGTGTCATGACATAATAGTGCTATTGTTTTGCATGTCAATTTATTGCCATTGGTTCAATGAGGCAATGTTTTTCGTATTGTCCATCATGAATTTGATGCTACTTTTTGAGTAATATGCTAATGTCTTCCTGTCCTTTCTCACTATGCTAATGAAGGTTTCACCTTGTTCCTACTTGTGCAAACAGGGATCATGTTGTGCCAATCATACATTTTAGTGGAACTACACAAGACAATATAATGAACTGTATCCTAGCCAGTGCTTTAACTCTGCTGGAAGTTCTTGATAATCTTTTGATATAATCTCAGCACTGGCAAACAAGAGTGATTTCAACTATACATTTGAAGTGCACAAAAATATATACTATTGTGTGATTCCAGTGAATGCTTTATCATCTCTTATGGGACTACATGAATAAGCTTTTTTTCTCAGGTTGGTATGGGCCTAAGGCCTTCGTCCATATTAGTTTGTTATCATCTCTATTTGTATCGTGCTACTGTCATGAGAAACTCCTTTTTCTTTGCACTTTTAAGTTTTGCAACCTATGATAAATGGCAATGCTTTGAGTGTTGAGTTGAGCTAATTGGCACTGATTAAATAAACTAATACCTCTCTTTAAGCAAGACTACTATGTTGCTAACTTTACCCATTAAGATAATGAGGGTGCTTCTATTTGTTAGTGTATGTTTCATCAACTAGTCCCACTACTACAGTAATCTCACTCTCTCAATATATGTGCCAACAGGGATGCTCGATTTTGGTGGAACTGCACAAAAACTTTGGGTGCTTCATTGCCTCGACAGCTTCTGTCCTTTCCTGTCAGTCGCTAATCTCCGCCTGCTTTCTTCCTTTGTTGTAAGTCGCTTGGCTTATCTTGGCTTCCAGTCAAAGGAAATAGTAATTGATATGCTACCTCACACAGGTTGGTACTGGTCTTTATCCTGATTATTGTGCCTGTCATATGTATTGGTAATTTGGTATTGTGCTACTGTTTGCCGATTTCATAAAGGAGTAATTTGGAGCCTGAACTCGCAGGCAAATCATTACATCGGGTGATTTCAGTAGAACTGCACAAAATGATCAGATGGACAGGTACTTATGCTGCTGCTATGTACTCCAAATTTCACTCAGACAAGCATCGATGTTGACAAGAAGTGCCTATATTCATTCGAGTATCAACTGGCATCAACCAATTGTCAAACTCCAAGTATTAGGAGAGTGAACGCCAAAAATATTGCTTGGTGCATAGCCCAGAAAAATGCAGTCTAGTATTTGGTCCCAACTTGTGCCTTTTGGTTATCGGCACATATGGTAGCGAACTATATGGCATGGAGCCTAAAGATTCCAGACAAGTTGGTTGACGCGTATATTCATCTGGAACTTAATCAGTCTGCATGCCAAGGATGCTCCATTTCAGTTGAACTGCACAAAAAATTTGGGTGGTTCATTTTCTCAACCGCCTCCTTTCTCGTCTGCAATGTAGAATTTTGGTGAGATACAAGACCAAGATGACCCAGTAAACTAGTTGGATGAAAGTAGTGGCCAAGTTGCTCAAACCTCCGTCGGCACGAGGCCACTATTTGAGGATAAACCTACAAGCAAAGTTCAGATTGTCTGTGATGCCTCTTATGTACTCGAAAGTTTACTCGTACAAGAACTAATTTTAGCAAGAAGTACCTCTGACTGAACACCATTTACCAGTCTGTACCCTAGGTAATAAAGTTCGTCCATGGATCATATTGGTTGTGATCTCAATCATTTGGATGCATAAATATGTATGAATATTGTCGTGTGATCTATCAATCATTTGGATGCATAGATATGCTGAGCTTGTGTATATATGAATCTTTTGAGTTGTTGATAGTGAATGTTGGCTATGAATATGAACGTGTCCTGTGAACCTGAGTTTCATATGAATTGCAACAAAAGCAGTTATAACCCTTCTCCTCCTCTCAATCTGCGACTCCACTGCCGCGTTTTCCCATCTCCGAGTCCTTCCCATCCGGGGCCTCGCCGTCGTCCACCGCCTCGCTGTGTTCGGTGCGGCGTGGTCAACAAACGAGAGTCATCGGAAGAGGACTGTACATGGAGAGCCTGATGGCTGGGACCCACGAGGTCCATGGTCGCACGCAAGGAAAGTTCCTCCTTATTAAGCTGGAAAAAAAATGTTTCCTCCACCTGACAGCTGGGACCCACCGGCTGTATCTTCGCACGGAAGGAAGTGCCTCCTTGCTTTGCGAAAAAAATTTCATCCCGTTGACAGCTGGGACCCGTCAGATTTGGTGACTGACTTGTGGGCCTGCTAAGCGGACGTGTACGCACGGCTTTGTCAACTTAATCAACAAATGATTCTAGCAGCTGGACCATTGGATGTTAATCCAACAGCTGTGCTCCTTCTTCAACCTCTGTTCTTGCTCCTGTCTCCCGTGGGCGGCACCGCGGCTGTGCTGCCATGCACCCAAACCAGTGAAGTTTCCCACTCCTCTCCATCTGCGACTCCACTGCCCCGTCTTCCCCATCTCCGGGTCGTTCCAGTCTGGGTGCGCTCGGCACGGTGTGGTCAACGTGGTCAACAACCGAGAGTCATCGGAAGATGACTGTACGTGAGAGGCTGACAGTGGGGACGCACCACGCCCATGGACGCATGCATGCAACTGAACGCGGCGAGGTCAACGTGGTCAAGGAACGACTTCCATTGGAAGTATACTGTACGTGGAGAGTCTCAGCTGGGTCCACGGCCGCAGCAAGTAAGTGCCTCCTTATTACGCGGAAAATAATGATTCCTCCAACTGCAGCAGGGACCCACTGGACGGGCCACCGTATTTTGCGAGAAAAAAAATGTTTGCCCCCTGACTGCTGGGACCCACCTGACGGGCCACCGT